>NW_026931063.1:230000-450231 GCF_032062105.1 Saccostrea cuccullata | reverse complement strand
TGTGGATATAGTAACTTTATAGCTGCCGATAGCATGGTTAGCCCGTGGTGGGTAGAACTTGATTTTTTCAATTGCACACCCCTGCTAACTTTTTTAGCGTTTTATTTACAGCATGTTTATAAAATGTGAAATTACTTATTAAGTTGAACAGTCTGTCCAAAAACAGTCATCGTATCGCATGTAACAAGTCGGGCCAGCTTTATTTTTGAAGCATTGTTGCAGCTGTTATAGTCTTAGGTTTACCGGCTTTAAGGCAAGATTTTACATTAAATTTCCCTACCAGTGAATTCAAAAAGCCTCTATCCCATTACGAAGGAGCTACGACGCAAGGGTGAAACTGTGAAACTGGTCAGGGACATCTTATACGTGAACGGAAGGCCATATGACCCAGAGGACTCCGGACCAGCTGAGACATTGAAGTATCCACAACGCACCCCTAGCAGATACGGCAGCTCGTCGAACAAACGCAGGAGAATCAACTCCACCCCAGAAAAACACTAGGGACTCTCCGGGGAGTGTGTACATATACCAAACGTGAGAAACTGCGCGCAGAAAAGCAATGAATTAAAAATCCTCTCATTAAACTGTTGCGGAATAAAGAAAAAATTAAACTATCCAGAGTTTCAAGAGCTAGTGGGGCAATATGATATATTGTGTTTCCAAGAAACAAAAACAGATGACTTAGATATAATTGAAATCGATGGTTTTGAAATAAAGATGAAAAATAGAATTAAATATGGTAGAGTGAACTCTGGAGGTATAATATTAGCATATAGAAATGAATTAAAAAACTTTATTAATATCCATGAAACAGAATGTAAAGTTGTACTGTGTTCAGAAATCTCAAAAAAATATACGCTTTTTGAAAAAAATCTATTAATCGGAAATATATATATACCTCCAGAAAATTCAAAATACGGTAGTAAGGATTTATTTAGTACAATTGAACTAGAGATGCAAGAATTAGCACATAGTGACAAATATGTTATGTTAGCAGGTGACTTCAATGCTCGAACCGGAACAGATATAGAAATTTTCAACATTGATAATAAAAAAAATGAACAATTTTGTGAAATCTTGGAAACCATGGAAGATGAAAATTTCCTTGTAGACGATGTGTCAGAAAGAAACAACAAAGACAAAGTTCAAAACTCATATGGTAAACTTTTATTGGAAATGTGCAAATTACATAAGTTGTTAATTGTAAACGGACGTATTGGCGATAACTCATTAGGAGAGGTAACGTGTAAAGGTTCGAGCACTGTAGACTATTTTCTTTGTGATTATTTTCTTCATAAATATATCATGAATATGCAAGTACTTGAACAAAACAAATTATTTTCTGACGTTCATAAACCTATTGCTTTGTATTTAAAACTACAAAAAAATGATTTTAGTATGAATTGTTCAAATATAACGGAATGTGTAGAAAAAATCAAACCATGGGATCCTTCTAGGGAACATGTATATGTACAGTCTATTGATACTGATCAACTAAATGAAGTTGAAGCGTTGCTAGATTTAAACAAGTTAGAAAACGCTAGGGACGGTGTAATTAATGAAATTGTGGAAAAATTAAATAAGATATACATAGATGCTGCAAAAATTTTTATAGGTGTCAATACCGGTAAAAGAAAGAAACAAATAAATAAAAATACAAAGAACTCTAAACCTTGGTTTACAAAAAATTGCGAAAAAGCACGAAAAAAAATACCGGAATAGCAAAGTTTATTATTTTAGAAAACGTACAGAAAATGCACATAAAAAATATAAAGAAAATGAAAAAAAATACAAAAAAGTCATAGATAAAGAACAGATCAAATATAGAAACAATTTTAGTAAACATTTAAAAGAAATAAAAAATAAGAACCCCAAAGAGTATTGGAAAATAATTAATAATTATAAAAAAAGAAATAAACATGAAGAAAACACACCAATAGATATAGATACACTATATAGATATTTTGAAGATTTAAATAAAGCTCCGGAAATAGATGAAGAAATTAATCAAATAGTTGATAATGATATCTCTAGCTTACAGTGCATAGATTTTAACCAAGAACTTAACAAATATATAAATCGGAATGAAATTAAAAAAGCTATAGAAAAGCTAAAAAACAGTAAATCGAGTGGAGAAGATGGTATAAGAAATGAATATATCAAAGCAACGCAGAACATGATGTTGCCAATTTATGAAAAATTATTTAATTTAATTTTTTCATCAGGTAATATTCCCTCTTGTTGGTTAGAAGGAAATATTATACCAATATATAAAAACAAAGGCGAAAAAAAGTAAGCCACAAAATTACAGACCAATTACAATTCTAAGTTGCGTTGGAAAACTTTTCACATCGATTCTTAATGAACGACTTAATATATTTTCTGATGAGTTTAAAGTAATACATGAAAATCAAACAGGTTTTAGAAAGGGTTATTCAACAATTGATAATTTATTCTCAATACATATTTTATTCGAGCTTCTTAAAACAAAAAAGAAAAAACTATTTTGTTTGTTTGTAGATTTTGAGAAAGCTTTTGATAACGTATGGAGGAAAGCATTGTGGTTTAAACTTTTATCTCACAATATTAACGGCAAAATGTATGACATTATTTTGAATATGTACAGTCAGATAAAATCCAGAATTGTCTATAATCAAGAACAGTCAGATTTTTTTCAATGTGCAAATGGTGTTAGACAGGGTGAAAATATGTCATCGTTTTTATTTTCTATGTATCTTAATGATTTACATGATTTCCTGAATGCATCCAATATTGAAGGTTTATCAACCATATCAGAAATGTTTGAAAACAAACTAAATATATTTTTAAAATTATTTGCAATCTTATACGCAGATGACACTGTATTGGTTGCAGAATCTTCTGAAGAGCTACGAAAACAACTAGAGAGCTTCTGTAAATATTGTAAAAAATGGAATTTAAAGATAAATATCGACAAATCAAAAGTATTAATATTCAGTAAAAGTAGACGTGAAGAAAATATACAGATGCAGTATGATGATAAGAAAATAGATGTAGTAACAGAATTTAACTATTTGGGAGTTATATTATGTAAATCTGGCTCATTTATAACGGCAAAAAAGAAAATAGCTGAAAAGGCAACAAAAGCACTATACGAAGTATTAAAAAAAGGAAGATTACATAACCTATCAATACAGTGTCAGCTAGATCTATTTGAGAAAATTGTGCAACCTATTTTGTTATATGGATGTGAAGTTTGGGGATTTTCAAATAATGCAATAATAGAAAGGGTTCACCTAAAATTTTGTAAACTTCTACTCCATTTAAAAGATTCAACCCCAGATTTTATGATATATGGCGAACTTGGCCGACACCCCATGGAAATCCAAATAAAAACGCGCATGATATCTTATTGGTCAAAATTAATCACTGGAAAGGAAATTAAAATTGCAAATTTATGTTACAAATTAGGCTTCATTATAAATCAAGAACTAGGAGGGAAAATTGTTTGGCTTGAAAATATTCGAAATATCTTAAATAACTGTGGACTCTCAAATGTATGGCTTGGACAAAACCCAATTAATAATAAATGGTTAAAGGCGAAAGTTAAACTCACATTATTGGATCAATTCAAACAAAGTTGGCAATCAATCCTTCAAACCTCACCCAAAGCTTTAAATTATAGAATATACAAAGACGAACTAAAATTTGAAAACTATTTTAATATTTTATCAAAAAAGGACTTAATAACATTTTGTAGATTTCGAACGTGTAACCATCATTTACCAATTGAAAGTGGACGCTGGCTTAATATACCAAGACAAGATAGAATTTGTCCCCATTGTAATCTAAAAGAACTCGGAGATGAGTTTCATTACATTTTAAAGTGCAACTCGCTACAAACAGAAAGAAAACTTTGCTTAACAGAAAAACACATAAAATTCCAGAATATAATTAGTTTTAAAAACATTATGAACAACAATAAACACTGCTTTCTAAGAAAATTGTGCTCCTTTGTAAAGAAAATAAATAAAATATGCTCCCCGGCCTAAATTCCCATACTTCACATTTATAGTAACCTACAATTTTTTTTTTGTTTTTGTTTAGTTTCTAACTCACGCATGCCTTTCTAGACCTATTGTTGTATATAAGATCACTTATATGTTTTTGTAGTCTCTGTAAAATGGTGATGAGATTCAAATAAATGATTGATTGAGAAGAAAAAAAACAGCATTACAGTCTGATTGTTTCGATTATTTTATCTTCTCTTTCGTGTTCTATTATTTATTTGTAAAATTAGTGTCTATTAATTAATTGATTAACCTAAGCTTTCTTAGGCTTAACTTGTTGCCTGATCAATGTTTGTATAAAACTGTCCAATTAATTAAGAAGTTATGAAATTAACTCTTTTTTCATTCTGTCCAAGCGGCTTTGAATTTACATGCTCATCAGTGTATCAATTAATTCCAATTATCGGCACCATTATAGCGAGCTCAATAGACTAACGTGTAAGAACAGAGGAAATTCGGATTGAAATCTGTACATACGTCAGCCAAATTTCTCTGTGCAACATTCCCAGAATTCCTGCACTACCCAATAACCTTTGCGTGAATAAATCAAAAATAGTAAAAAAAAAAAACTTAAAAGGAACATTGTTTCTTTCCGAAATCTTAACGAAATGATTTTGCCTTACCTTATTCAAAAAAATACCCCCATGCCACAACACCGGCTTTCACCTTGCCCTTCGGAAATGATACAAATGACGTCACCGGAAACTTACGAATTTTGACGATATGCTAATTAAGTCATGTCGGTTGCTTCCGTGAAATAGATAAATAAACAATAACGTAAAGCAAAAGAAGCTTTCAGTTTGTAGAAATCTTTCAAAGAAACAAAAAATAACTCGGCAATGTTTTTCGACCAAAATTGTGCTAGGTCTATAGTTTAAACCAGACGATCGGCCGTTTCCGTAAGCTCCGACGAGCTCCGTGACGTCGTGTGACGTCACAGCTAGTCGAGATGTCTCGTGCGACTTGATGTTTGAAGTGGCTGATCAATTTTTCAAGTGTTTTGATGGTACAACTGCGCTCGCCTCAACGGTCACACCGTAAAACATATTAGGCATTAAGTGTAATTGGCGCTTGGATGCGAAGAAGAAAATATTTGGGCTTGTGTTTGAAATAATTTTTTCCCTGACACTTAGCTTGGATATGTTCACCTCCAGGTTAAATAAATGAAATGAATAAAAAACAAGTGTATTGCATGCACTCTTGTTGTAACATTATTTCGATACCGTAAATATTTTCTTATTGGTAAGTATGTTGTGTCAAGCTGAAATATTGAACTTATATCTTTGTATCTAGATGTTCTTTCGCTTGTACGTTTTTTTTTTTACTTTTTTATATACTTAAAAATCTCTTTTAGGTGTGTTTTTTATTTGATATGCAGAAAAAAACGAATTATTGATAGATTGAATTGATTATATAGGTAAAAACGAAAGTAGATATATATACAAATGAAAATAAACAAGATGGATGTCGAGTCATCTAAAAGATTGAATTCAGAGATTATTAAGCTTTATGCAAGTGAATATATTTATACAAAATGTTTAACCAGTAAGTAAATAATGTAAACTGATATCTTAGATAACTTGTATTTCAAATAAACCTAAAAAATGAAGTTACGTCTGACATAACACGTATAACATACACCCAATGTGTTAGGCAGGCATGTTATTTTCATGTTCATTTCAGACCTTAAGATGAAAATCCCTGAAATTTTTCTCAGATAGTATTTCACTTCAGGGTCTTTGCGTGCAAGCAGGGTTGCTGAGCTCCACACCCCAACTTACTTCCTAATTTAAAAAAAAAACTAAAAAAACAAACAAACAAACAAACAAACAAACAAACAAAAAAACAAAACATTAAAACAAAAAAGAGACTTTAGTTTATCCCAAAACCTGAGCTAATCCCCTTTTTCTGTTAAAGTTGCTTGGTCCAATTTTTGTAGTAATTACGGTATATAAGTTTTCCAGACAAACCAATTGCCTGAAACTTTATATACGTGAGGGTTGATCCAAAAGTTCGTGGAATTTCTTCATGTTTTATTTATTTATAAGTGAAACTGATTGAAAATTACAAATGAAAATATAGACAGTTGCGGAATATTTAAAATAAAAAAAATATTTTAAATATTTGTGATAGTTACTCTATGGCAGTTGCCATAGAAACGGATGTTTGGAAATGCGGGGAGACATCAACGCGTTTGTTATCAATTTAATTCTTAATTCTTGAAATGAGAATAAAACCACCGTATGTGTTACAGAAAACGAAAATTATGTAATTATAACGATTGCTTGATCTTTTATAAACCTTTGTGTGAGTTTTACTGATTTTACTGGATATTTAGTTTATTAGTTGAAGATTTATTGTCCATCTTTAGGTTGTTAGACAACGTCAAATTTCGGTCAGATAATAAGTTTTATGAAAATCCCGGGATCACTCTACCTTAAACGCGTATATTATTGACATAGGATTGGGAAAAATGCATTTAGCTACTGGGTTCCAGTGTCGTAAGAAATTTAAGAAAAATAGAACTTCCATGGACGTTGATTAAAGGTGTGGCCGCCTTTTGGAGGCTATGTTTTAAGTGTTTCTCCCCCTAGACGAATTAAAAGCGTTAATGGACGTTGTCGGCTGACTTACTGTTCTTGACATTGCTACTGAAATTGGAACTTCATATGGAAAGATGGGGAGTATTTTGAAATATGAGTGAAAAATGAAGATAAGTTGGTACGAGAGGATACCCAGACTTTTCTTGAGAGAAAAAATGGACAAAAGGGCAGCATTTTGTAGAATTACGTATTCGAATTGGACAGTAGGGTGAGATGCTTCTAAAACGTGACGTGACATAACTAACTTGACGTTACGTCGAAGTCTCCCCCGGGTTTCACAACTATCCATTTTCAGAAAGCTCGTGTGACCTTATTGGTGATTGGAACGGGGTGAAATTTTCCAATATTGTTGCAGTATGACTCTATATTATAAATATGCCTATTGTTTGTTTTCATCAAATCATGATAAAATTTTAGAAAGAAATTCCACGAACTTTTGGATCAACCCTCGTACTTTTCACTGTTTAGAATATTTAGAAAGTAGTTCAAAGTACATGACAACTATACTGTAAATAAATTGCAATGAATTTTAAGCAGTAACTCGGACATTGTTGTATGTGATTATCAACACTTTATAACTAAAAATGAATTAACATTAGCTTCTTTATTCCTTTGTAGAGTTTAGAGACCACTGAAAGTGAACATCAGTGGAACTTTGATGATCTAGGCCACACTATTAACATGCAGCAATACCAGAGACGTCGGATATTTTATAGAGAGTTGAAGTAACAAACCTATGACTTTAATACAATTTGTGATCTGAATAAAGTTCACAAATTTAAGGAAAGCAACTATTAAAGACATCCAGATCAATGGTTAGTACATGTTTTAAGTGCCCATAATATAAAGACAACAATATTATTTTACAATAAATTAAAACGTAACCTTTAAAAAAATCAACATTATCATTAAAAAATATATTTTACTGTATTTTTTTTGACAGATATACATGTAGTATGAGTTAAAGGCACTTCAAAAGAAGAAGCGCAATCCCGATTCATTCTTGCCATTGCCTTCCCCAGAGGGCAACATTCCGGACTTGACTTACTTTTCAGAAAAAGATGAATTGAATTTTGAAAGTTGATCAAAAAAATATAACATTTACATGGGTCCTGGATTTGAATACATTTTCTTGATGGATGAGCAGTTTCAAGTATATGGATGTCTATTCTCAAGTTACTGCAAACCGTATCACGTGAAATTGAATAAATTTTGTAATTTGGTATGTAAACTTCTAGATTATTAGTTTAACGTGGGACTTTGCCTTACTTAAAGTCAATATTTTTTAAATTGAGCTCTGTAATCTCTGATTACATATGTTTATGAGTAGTGTGCAGTTTTAAGACAAAAGGATCTTTTATGAACATTGCATTCGGCATGGTGAATTTCTATACATTGACAGTCATAGTTTTCGTCTTTTTCAATTAGCGATCTCATTTAAAATGTGAGAAATAAATAACTGAAATGTACATTTATGTTGTTTAATTTTTATTTTTCTGAAAATTATAAATCAATTGTTTTGTTTAACAGTTGTTTTTTTTAATTTTATTTTGGGGGGTGGGGGTGCAGCATTTTCACAATTAGACTACATTTTAATTTGTAATTATGTAAATTCTCTTGTATTTATAGACTTTATCTAAACTATGAGTTTGAGTTTATTTTCCCAAAGGATGTACATCATTGTTTTTGTTTTAAGATCAAATTTAAAATGCAAAATGATGAGATATTAGACTACACATTTTTAGCTCACCTGAGCCAAAGGCTCAAGTGAGCTTTTCTGATCAAAATTTGTCCGTTGTCTGTCGTCGTCGTTTTCGTCGTAAACTTTTCACATTTTCATCGTCTTCTCAAGAACCACTGGGCCTATTTCAACCAAACTTGCTACAAAGTATCCTTGGGTAAAGGGGATTCAAGTTTGTTCAAATGAAGGGCCATGCCCTTTCCAAGGGGAGATAATTATGAATTGGAGAAAAATTAATGGCATTTTAAAAAAATCTTCTTCTCAAGAACCACTGGGCCAGGAAAGATGAAACTCATGTGGAATCATCCTCAGGTAGTGTAGATTCAAGTTTGTTCAAGTCATGACCCCCGGGGGTAGGGTGGGGCCAAAATGGCCAACCAAAATTTTACATTGAAGTATATGGGAAAAATCTTTAAAAATCTTCTTCTCAAGAACCACAGGGCCAGGAAAGATGAAACCCGTGTGGAATCATCCTCAGGTAGTGTAGATTCAAGTTTGTTCAAATCATGACCCCCGGGGTTAGGGTGGAGCCAATATGGCCGACCAAAGTTCTACATAGGAGCATATAGGAAATATCTTTTAAAATCTTCTTCTCTAGAATTACTGGGCCAGGACAGATGAAACTCATGTGGAATCATCCTCAGGTAGTGTAGATTCAAGTTTGTTCAAATCATAACCCCCGGGGGTAGGGTGGGGCCAAAATGGCTGATCAAAGTTTTACATAGGAATATAAAAATCTTCTTCTTAAGAACCATTGAGACAGAAAAGATGAAACTCATGTGGAAGCATCCCCAGGTAGTGTAAATTCCAGTTTGTTTAAATCATGACCCCCGGGCTAGGGTGGGGCCAAGATGGCCGATCAAATTTTTACATAGGAGTATATAGGAAATATCTTTAAAAATCTTCTTCTCAAGAACCACTGGGCCAGGACAGATGAAACTCATGTGGAATCATCCTCAGGTAGTGTCGATTCAAGTTTGTTCAAATTATGACCCCCGGGGGTAGGGTGGGGCCAAGATGGCTGATCAATTTTTTACATAGGAATATATAGGAAAAATCTTTAAAACGCAGCACAGTTAAGGTTACAAAAAGGAGGAGGAGCCTAATTTGTACGGGAACACTTGACGATGACATCATACACAGTATAAGTCATACAGCATTTCTTTAAAATACCAAAAAGTTTGCTAATTTAACCAGTAAGAAACCATTAAACAACATAAATACTCACTACAGCGTGTTGTTTTATCGTTAGTTAAATCACACATAACAAGTTATAAACAAGTCACTGATCGCAATACACTTGTCAATATGACGTCATTTCTTACAACGTGACGTAGTTTGTATGCAGTGAGAGACAGATCAAGTAATATTTTCTCAACAAAATACGTATTCTCTAATAAAATAAAATTTTATTAACAGATATTCTATGGGCCAATAGCTTGAATTTAATGTCCTCTTCACTATTTTATTAATATATTTTCTGTACATTAAGTATTTAATTGACACTGTCGTATATTTGTATGCAAGTACATCGGAGGGTAATGTGGGGGTCCTAATAAATAGATCTAGTGCAAGGGCATACGCTCTATGGATCAAAGTAAGCTTTTACATTTTAACTATAGAACTATTAAGGTATCTGAAAAGTGCTGCGATCCTGATGAAATCGTAAAAACACTTTAATTATATCAATATTTCATGTCGCTGACCAGCAAAAAATATAGCACTCTGTCATACAAGTATAATTTAAACAATGAAATTGCAGAATTTAAACAGGATCGCAGCACTTTTTAGAAAGTACAATGCGTGTTGAAAATATTTATATATTAAACTTGGAAATTTAATTTGGTTATGCCCTTGAACTAGTGATATTTTAATGTAACATCAATATTTCAAGTCAATGTGTTCAAATCGCGTGACTGCCGAATCACGTGACTAGTCTAAATATAAAATATAATCGTCCTCGATATGTAGTTATTAATCATAATTACAGTTATCCGATATAAATAATGTACTAAAAATAATCGCCATCCCGATTACGAATACATTTATAAATACAAAATTTACTCGATATTTCCATTGCGCACCTTAACTGTGCTGCGAAATCTTCTTCTCAAGTACCATTGAGACAGGAAAGATGAAACTCATGTGAAATAATCTTCAGGTAGTTTAAATTCAGATATGTTCAAATTATTTAAATTCAGATATGTTCAAATTATGACCCCCGGGGGTTAGGGTGGGGCAAAAATGGCCAACCAAAGTTTTACATAGGAATATATATAGGGAAAACTTTTAAAATCTTCTTTTCAAGTACTTCAAAGCCTGATTAATGATATTTATATGGAATCATCCTCAGGTAGTGTAGATTCTAGTTTGTTTAAATCATGACCCCCTGGGGGGTTAACATTCAAGCCCCCCCCCTCAGTAAACTTTCAGTTCTGATCAGATATGTGCTTTTTCCTAGCTGATGTGCTCAGGTGAGCGCTGTGGCCCCTGGGCCTCTTGTTTTTAACTTCATTTGAAATTTTGCTTAAAATAAGTAGCAATAACATGCAAGTTTCAGAATTATTTGACAACACACTATTTACTTGCTTTTTAAAATTGCACGTAGTTGTTTTTTTTCTTTTTTTTTTTTACAGTTATGAAGATTGTCTCAAATTTTGATGTTTTTTACCGTGTTCTACATTCTTTGACATGTTTCTTATCTGTGTTCAACTTTCAAGTAACTGAAAAGTTTAATTAAATTAAAAAAAAAAATCAGGATCATGTCTTTTTTTATTATAATTATTATTTAAAAATGAAATTATGTATGCTTTTGATGCATAATGTACACTTAAACTTCATGCACCAGCAGATTAAAAGGAACAATTTTCATTAGAAATAGCTTCAAATAAGCAGTAAAGATAAAGAGATTATTCAATTAAAAATAGTTTGAAAAATGTTTAGAACAAATTTTGGAGTATGAATGTTATCAAAATAAGATCAAAGTACTGAGAGTACTGATAGGCGGAAGCATGTTTGCAAGTTCTCATGTGCAAAACTTTAATGACACATATTTGAAGCATAATCTTTTTTAAAGGGGGGGGGGGTAAATACTTTGGATTGTAGTATTGAAACCAAGGAACAAGAATAAACAATATGTCTCGCTTTTGATGCGGATACATGAGAATAAGTCACGTCAATAGCAATATGAACATTTTAACATTTATTATATCCCCGCTTGAAAAGTGGGAGGGTATACTGTAATCGGTATGTCCGTCTGTACGTACGTCTAGCTGTCCGTTCGTCCGTCTGTTACGCTTAGGGGTACTCATATCTTATCCACAATTCCTCTTATACCACTGAGTGAAATTTAATGAAACTTTCACAGAATCTTTATTACATATTGCCATTGTGAACTTCCTATTTTACTTTTTGATCCGACACATATTTTGGGTTTCCCGGCCACAGCAAAACATGACTTTTCCATTATAATCATATGGGAGGCGGGGGTATCATTTAGCGACCTCAATGCTCACAGTACCTCTAGTTTTTGTCAAGTATAACAAGTTAAAATTGAAATGCAAGTTGCAATACATAAAATTTGTAAGATATGGTTTTGGGGAACAAGAAATGGAAAATTATAAAATTTCACACAAAAATGAGAACTAATGAGTAATAAAAAACAATAAATGTCACAACTGCTTTTGGGTTTTGTATGTGTACATGTATTAAGTTTTAGTACCAATGAAACAAAGTTTTGTTATAAAACAGCAAATTATATAAGGAATACAACATACACAGAAGACCTTACATAGATTTACAATGTGCTTGTGGTTCTATGAATTGTTTTCATTCAATACATGTATGGCCCAGGTTGAACAAATCACACAAGTCTCTAATGCTGGTGACAGTTGAGCCCTGTGTCATGATGTCCACAATAAATGGAATATTTTTTCAGGAGAGCTTCTACCATGGCAGGCCCTTGAATGCCAAGCAGTTTTATTTTTATTCCTGTGGTAAATTTGTCTTTGATGATTGTACTAAAATATTGGTACATACATCCCAACATCAGTGGTGATTTCTTTTCTAGAGATTATCTACACGATTCCATTCACAACTGTCTCTTGGCAGAATTTTCCACAAAGTGTATAATTGAAAAAAAATTAGGAATATCTCACAATGTTTATTTAACAAAAATAATTTCACATTATGTATCTGACTTTCAATAAATGAAATCAAGGACTTCAAATAACCTTTTATGATAAACCGGGTATTTTACATGTAATATATTTTCTAGGGAAGTCAATTTTACCGGGTACTCGATCCAAGGTCCAAGTATCGAATACTAAAAATAGGTACTCCTTTACTTGGATGTATATTATTTCTTATTTCAAGGTACACATTTTTATCAGAAAGTTATCAATTATAACTAAAACATGCAAATGGTAATTAGCATGTCTTCATCTACACTTAGCTGTAAAACACCCGTTATCGCCTTGATCTGCATTCATTCATTCAATGAAATCTGACATGCAAAGAAATTAATGCCACTATACCCACTTCAAGAATGAAGTGGGTATACAGAAATAACAAAAGATTCAAAACTGCTGAAAGTGAACTTATGTAGTAAGTTTAGTGTAAATATACTGGAAACAACCAACAAATGAAATAATATAAGACTAGCGATCCTGACCAACAACATCCGTCCCCTCTCTTTCGCTAGTTATATAACCTACATGTGCAGTTTTTCAAATAGATCCAATTAAAAGAAACTTTTGTAATTTTGGGTGTATTTAAGGAATAACTGTCTTATTTTTCGATTTCATGAAGTGATCAATAGATTGGCTTGCGTGATAATTTGCATAAACGCTGAAGGCGTTTATGCATAAAATTATCACGCAGGCCAATCGATTGATCATCTTCATGAAATTGAAAAATCTGACAGTTATTCCTTATATTTACATGCTTTGATTCCGCCAATCCATGCGCTCCAAGCACTGCTTCTGTCTAGCTGTTTGTCCCGCCCTGCATGTGGTTTTTTGGGAACTGCGCCAAAACATTGATGGGGAAATAAATTACATTTACAATTGGTAATTTTATCTCGGACAAAGACATTGGAAATGTAAATATTGTGCATTTGTGTTTTATTTGATAACTAATTTTAGTACCAAAAATTATTTCCAATGGAATTGATAATTATTTGTACATGTCATGAAAAAGTCAGATATCGAGTAAGCGATTATTAAACATGTTAAATATTGACCGATTTGACTTTTCTAATATTTTTTTGTATTTGTTTTCTCTTTCAAAAGCCTACTATTACAAGTAATCATGTATTTGCATGTATTTAAAAAAAATGAAAAGAAAATAAGTCAACAAAAATAAGAAAAGTCAAAATATACTTTCAAAAATAGTATTCGGTTCAGTTTTGCCATCATAACAAGAGGATTTGTTATGCTGTAAAAAAAATATGTATCATAAATTATGAAAATTTTTTACCTTAGCTAGAAATATAATAAATTGATGTACTCACCTTCAGAAAAGTGTTTCTGGTTGTGCTGAGTTGAGTTTTCTTCTGCCATTTAGAGGTGGCACAGGGCAAATCCACAATGCAATCTTGATTATATCCCCTTTCTGTTAGCTGCCTCCGTAGCAGGGACACATCTATACAAAACACAATGTAGTTCTTATGCTTGCGTCTTAATTTCTGTCCAGATTTTACAGTTTGGCCCATCCTTCAACATACATGTATTAACATTAAATGAGAAAGGATATATAAATGTATACACAAACTCGGCATGATAATTCCTCAAATAATTTTAGAGTACCAGGTCGTTCGATAAGACCCGATCATAACAGCTATCATATTACGATATCTAAAGCATCCCTGCATAGGAAGGCGACATTTTCAGGTTAAAACAATCAAAGATAAGGGTGACAATAAAAGAAAGCATATTCACGCAGCTTGAGTTACCTTGTTTATTTTGAAGAGAAGGTCTGTCACTTCCAGTCAACCATTGTAAATAATTTGTGCTCCACGTGGGTTTGTTGACAATAATTTCACGCTGAATCGTCTATATGTTAGATTATTACGCGAATGTAGTACACAATTGATAAAAGGAGTTACATACCTCTTTTCTTCTATTTTATACATGATTATTGAAAAGATAAGTTCCTCAGTAGCTATGTACCTGTCATTAATTCTTAAACATAATTACCTACTTGAACTATTTTATCCCTCGTAGTAATTCTAAAGATCGATTCAGTACCCCGTGCTAATCAAATGTTGAACCCGATTTGTTTATGTTTTAGATTTACTGTGATACAGCGTTGTCGTTCGTTCTTCTCTCAAACGTGAAACGTATCAGCAGTACTAAAGTAACTATTCGTTCTATTATTAGGCTATTATTTTTATTGGACTTTTGTACATTAATCAAAATAAATTATTAAAATAAATTCGCCATAACACACGCTTTTTGATATGATAATAACGATAAAGATTGGGAAGGGGGTCGAATATGATTGAGCGGGTTGTATGCCCTTAGTTTAAGATACATCCGTTTGGTGTACCATGAAACGGGGCAAACATCTTGAGAGGTCGAAAGGTCAACAAAGCATGCAAAAGTAAAAGGCGGCTTCCGCCTAAAAAAGTATCATGAGTATTGTTTGGTATTTTTAAAAGTTAAAAAATGATACATGTATTACTATAACATAGTGGCAATCGCATCATCTCAGGGTCTTTCCGTCAGAGGTCGGAAAAACAACCTCGAATGTATTTACATCACCTGATGTTGAAAAGTTATACATTTCCTGTTTATTCAAATATAGGATAGACGAAGTCCCTTCTATAGTATATTTTAGGTAATATCATCACATTGAATAAAGTTAAACTCCATATTCCACAGATAAAAGGTCTTCATGCATTTATTTCAAAGATCGTGAAAAGGGGGTTATTGTCATGGCGTCTACCTAATACATTCGAGTTCGTTTTTCAGCTATCAGAAAGGCCCGAGAAGTTGCGATTGAACATAGTGGGGATATTTGTACTTTTATTACCAGTCCCTGGTAGAGTATCTGAAATAAGAACATACTGAGGTTGTCAAACACTTGAATTCATATGGTTACTGGTATCTGTTACATGAGAACATAGCGGGGTTGTTTGTTTAACACCGTGAGGTTACTAAGATGTCTGATATTTTCTATCGGAACATAGTGGGGTTGTTGTCTAACACTTTGTGGGGTTAGTGTTGTCTATTATCTTTATATAAGAACATAGTGGGGTTGTAACACTTTATCGGGTAAGTATTGTCTATTATCTTTATTAGAGTACATAGTGGGTTGTTGTCCTAACACTTTATGGGGGTAGTGTTGTCTATTATCTTTATATCATATAAGAACATAGTGGGGTTGTTACATTATATCGGGTAAGTGTTGTCTATTATCTTTATAATAGTACATAGTGGGGTTGTTGTCCTAAAACTTTATGGGGTTAGTGTCGTCTATTATCTTCACAAGAGTACATAGTGGGGTTGTTGTCCTAACACTTTGTGGAGTAAATGTTGTCTATTATCTTTATATAAGAACATAGTGAGGTCATAATACTTTATGGGGTATATGTTGTCTTTTATCTCTATATAAAAACATAGTGGGGTTGTTACACTTTATGGGCTTAGTGTTGTCTATTATCTTTATTAGAGTACATAGTGGGGTTGTTGTCCTAACCCTTTATGGGGTTAGTATTGTCTATTATCTTTACAAGAGTACATAGTGGGGTTGTTGTCCTAACCCTTTATGGGGTTAGTGTTGTCTATTATCTTTACAAGAGTACATAGTGGGGTTGTTGTCCTAACCCTTTATGGGTTTAGTGTTGTCTATTATCTTCACAAGAGTACATAGTGGGGATGTTGTCCAAACACTTTGTGGGGTTAATATTGTCTATTATCTTTATATAAGAACATAGTGGGGTCATAATACTTTATGGGGTTAGTGTTGTCTATTATCTTTATATAAAAACAAAGTGGGGTTGTTACACTTTATGGGGTTAGTTTGTCTATTATCTTTATTAGAGTACATAGTGGGGTTGTTGTCCTAACACTTTATGGGGTTAGTGTGGTCTATTATCTTTATTAGAGTACATAGTGGGTTTGTTGTCCTATCACTTTATGGTGTTAGTGTTGTCTATTATCTTTATCAGAGTACATGGTGGGGTTGTTGTCCTAACACTTTGTGGGGTTAGTGTTTTGTATTATCTTCATTAGAGTACATAGTGGGGTTGTTTGGCTTATACTTTATGGGTTAGTGTTGTCTGTTATATCTATGTAACATAGTGGTGTTGTTATACCCCCCGCTTGAAAAGCTGGAGGGTATATAGTAATCGTTAATTCCGTCCGTCTGTACGTCTGTCCGTCCGTCCGTCTGTCTGTCCGTCCATCCGTCTGTCCGTCCGTCCGTCTGTTACGCTTTGGGGTACCCATCTCTTATCGGCAACTCCTCTCATACCACTGAATGAAATTTGATGAAACTTTCACAGAATCTTTATTACATATTGCCATTGTGCACCTCCTCTTTTACTTTTTGATCCGACACATATTTTGGGTTTTCCAGCCACAGGAAACATGGACTTTTTCACCAGTTATAACCATATGGGAGGCGGGGGGTATCATTTAGTGAGCTCATCGCTCACAGTACCTCTAGTTTGTTTAACACTTTGTGGAGTATTCTTGTCTATCATCTTTAGGTGAAAACATGATAGGTTAGTTTACTTTAGTGCATGTTTTTCTCAAATAAGAACATTTTTGCATTGTTACTGGTATTATGTAGTAGAAAATGTTATTGCTATTTCCCTTCTAAGTTCTTCAGATAAACAGTAACAATTTTAAGCATTGGTGATTAGTTGCTTGTAAAGTTGACTTGATATTAACCCTGTAAATAATTTATATTCTTTAATCCCACAAATATAGATCTTTAACCCAACAAATATATAGATCTCTAACCCCACAAATATAGATAATCACCCTCAAATATACTACTTGTTTGAATTCCTAATGAAACCTCTTAAGTCACCATTATACTAGTAATAACCCCACAAAGCAAAATGATAACCCCGCACCTTCCGTAAAATGCACAATGTACCTCTCAACTGTATAGCCGTCTGTATAAAATTTTTCAAAATGCTACTCCTCTTACAGTTTAGGTCTGATTTCATTCTAACTTGGCACACAAGACTACACTAAGATACATAGTATAGTGCATCAGATTTTTATTTTGATGAACGGTGTTGCCATGGTTACTTAAAATAGAATTTTCTTAGAAATTTTTTTAGATAGCTTCTACTCATTTTGGTCTGATTTCAATCTAACATGGCACACAAGTAGACTAAACCAAGATACATAGTTAAGTGCATCAATTTTTGATTTCAGTTATTAAAAAAAAAAGATATTTTTGTGAAATACTTTTGAAATGCTACTCCTCCTACAGTTTTTGATTGATTGTAATACATGTATAATGTGACGTGGAAGTAGACTACACTGAGATATATAATTGTCTTTATTGTTTTTTATTTTAATGAATGAGGTTCCCATGATAATTTAGATTGAAATTTCTGTAAATTTTTTAGCTCTACTGGTCAGAGACCAGAAGAGCTAATGCGATAGTAAGGTGTCTGTCGTCTAGCTGTCTGTCCGTCTGTCTGTAAACAATTTTTCAAAACGCTACTCCTCCAACAGTTTTGGTCTGATTTCAGTATAACTTGGCACACAATTAGACTACACTAAGATACATAAAATAATGCATCGATTTTTGATTTCGATGAACGGTGTTGCCATTTCTAAAAATAGAAATGTCTGTGAAATTCCTTTAAAATGCTCCTCCTCCTTCAGTTTTGGTTTGATTTCAGTATAACTTGGCACACAAGTAGACTTCACTAAGATACATAAATCAGTGCATCGGTTTTTGATTTCCATGAACAGTGTTGCCATGGTTACTAAAAATGGAATATTCTGTGAAATTCCTTTAAAACGCTGATTTCAATATAACTTGGCACACAAGTAGACTACACTGTGATACATGCTTAGTCTAGTAATATGGTGCATCAGTTTTTGATTGCGATGAATGGTGTTGCCATTGTTACTAAAAATAGAAATATCTGTGAAATGTGTTTAAAACTTGGTCTGATGGCAATAGCTTCTTTTCCCATCCTTTGTTATGAGTACAAACCAGTAGAGCTACAGTCTCGACAGAGACTTCTGGTTTGAAAAGACTTTTCCTCCAGTTGTAGCCCTATTGCTTTCTTTCGATAAAAAGAAACTACATTAAGGATCATTACGCTATTTATTGCTGTGGCAAAGTTTCAAGTCTGACTGTTACTTTTTTTCCTTCCTTTGTTATAAGTACAAACCTGTAGAGCTACACTCATTTAATTTCGTTTCCAAGTTTCTGTTGATCATTAGTGCAGGTTATGACTTTCAGAGTCATAAAAGTTTATCTCATAGACACTAACGTTGTAATACATGAAATAAATAACAAAAAATAACAAAAATAAAATTGCTTCTGCTTGATTTAGATCAATTCCACCACTGACCTGGAGGAAAATGCAGATGTTTTAAGTGTGTGGACGGGAGGTATCACTTTGAAAGAGAGTAACTTTCTGGGCAGTGTAACGGGGAGACCAGGGAAGACACAGGAATTCTACTCACAAAATAACTATCTTATCCTACAACTTAGCATGGATCACACAGTTATCAATAATGGATTTACTGCAGACTTTGAAACAGGTGTGATACTAAGTATTTAAGATATAGTCCATATGGTAGCAGAGTGTATGTATTCTAGTGCCCAGTAATTACCGGTATTCTTAAAGTGCAAAGTTAACATAATTTATAGAAATTGCTGCATACATTATACTTTACAAAGAAATGCAAAAAAAAATTATGATAGAAAAATTAATACAATTAAATTTTCAACAATTTTAAGAAAAATGAAATTCCAGTTATTAATGTGATAAAAACCCTGTATAACTGTCTATGACATAATATCCACGATGTATTCATCTTGTCTGTTTGTACTGTAATATGTGTACTTTTATATTTAATGATTCAACATGTAATACAATGCATTATTTCAAAGTTTAAACAAGATGATATGGCCATCTTTAAAAAAAATGGTTTGTTTGTCCTCTCCAAAACATTTTTAGCTCACCTTAATTACCTGTTGTCTATTGTCCGTCTGTCTGTTTGTAAACTTTTAATTTCTTCTCAAGTCCCACCCGGCCAATTTTAACCAAACTTTGCACAAAGTATCCTTGGGTCAAGGGGAGTTAAAATTGTTCTAATGAAGGGCAAAAACCCCTTACAATTAGAGATAATGAAGAAAAGACAAAAGACAAAAATAGTGTGGGGTCATTAAAAATCACTTGACCTGAAATGCTGAAACTTGTGTGGAAGCATTCTTGGGTAATGCTGATTCTAAATTGTTCAATGGGCCTCTTGTTTACTTTACCCTAAATTATTATGTTGAAATTTTCTACAAAAAAAAAACAAAAACAAAAAAACAATCACACCTACATACCGACTCATTTTTTTAAAAAAAACTCAGAGTCAGGAGAGAACATAAAAACATTATATTAAAGATGGCATAATTATGATTTTTTTAAATGGTTTACATCCTTGTTTGATCAAATCACAGTTGATGAGACCAAAATTTGGAATAATGAGAAAATGCTAAATGCTAGCAGTAGCTAGCAGACTTTGGAATCACCAGTGTATGGCCAGGCTGTTCCCTTTGGACTACAATTAGAGTGGTTAATAACAGCAGAATCATACACAGTGGTTTCTTTGGAGGTATAATCTTTCATTTTGATGTATTCCCCAACAAGAGTATTTTAAAGCACACAAGACTTTTGTACATCTGTAGGGAGAAGATACATTTATGAGATATTGTTACATTAGAAAAATCAAGTAAAAATGTACCAAAAATTAAATTGTCCTCTGTTTTAAGGTTTTACCAAAAATGTTTAAATATGTTCGTAATTTTCTTTCAAATGTACAAAATTCACAATATTTCATTAAAAAATTTGATAATAAAAAGTTTTTTTTATAGGATATCTTATTATTCTAATATTTGAATCAAATAAGGTGAAATAATGAACTTTCCTTATTGCAGTTTACAGTAGTAGATCTACCTACAGATGGTTCCCTGAAAGTTTACGATGGAGAGGATCTGATGGCTCCCCTTGTTTTCTCAATAACTGAAACCCCAGAACATCCATTCTACATTTCCCAGAGCAAAACCGTACGAATTGTGTTATCAACCAATATACATGAGTATGGAAAGTATCGTGGAGTTCAACTTAAATACAAAGAAGGTAATACATGAATAAAAGACTGTGAGAGATTAAGTTAAATTTTATTCTTGATTTCACATTAATCTCAGGAAACTTCTGGCCTTTCCAATTGGAAGAATTTAGCAACATTTGCTAAAATGGAGAAAAGCATAGGCACTTGCAAACATATTTTTCTTGTCAAATAAAATTACTCATCAAATTAGACACTTTACCCGGTACATATTTTTCTTCAAGTGCTGTCCTAATGACTTATTTTTTCACATGAAAATTTATGAAAAGAATTCTTCTAGATCATGACACGATTGTTTTGCTGGTCTTGAAGTTCTTTGTCATTTTATGGAGATATATCATTACAACTGAAAAGGCAAATCCTGGACAGGGATTGTTTTTAATATGGGTCCACTTACTTAATTTCCAGAAATAAACAGAAAATTTCGTTATAAGGTCTTAGTTCTTGCATTTACTAAGAGGTTACAAATTGTCATTTTTAGCTCTTCTGGTCAGAGACCAGAAGAGCTTATGCGATAGTAATGCGTCCGGCGTCCGTCCGTCTGTCTGTCTGTCTGTAAACAATTTTTCTAAACGCTACTCCTCATACAGTTTTGGTCTGATTTCAGAATAACTTGGCACACAAGTAGACTACACTAAGATACATAAAATAGTGCACCGGTTTTTGATTTCGATTAACGGTGTTGCCATGGTTATTAAAAATAGAAATTTCTGTATAATTCCTTTAAAATACAGTTTTGATCTGATTTCAATATGACTTGGCATACAAGAAGACTTCACTAAGATACGTAAAATAATGCATCGGTTTCTGATTTTGATGAACTGTGTTGCCATGGTTACTAAAAATAAAAATTTCTGGGATATTCTTTTAAAATGCTACTCCTCCTACAGTTTTGGTCTGATTTCAATATAACTTGGCACAAAAGTAGACTGCACTAAGATAAATCAGTTTTTGATTTTGATGAACGGTGTTGCCATGGTTACTAAAAATAGAATTTTCTGTGAAATTCCTTTAAAATGCTACTCTTCCGACAGTTTAGGTCTGATTTCAGTATAACTTGGCACACAAGTAGACTACACTAAGATACATAAAACAATGCATTGGTTTTGATTTTGATGAACGGTGTTGCCATGGTTACTAGAAATAGAATTTTCTGTGAAATTCCTTTAAAACGCTAATCCTTCTACAGTTTTGGTCTGATTTCAATATAACTTGGCACAAAGTAAACTACACTAGCTTTTAGATAAATAATTTACTGCATCAGTTTTGATTTCGTTGAACGGTGTTGCCCTGGTTACTATAAATAGAAATTTCTGTGAAATACTTTCAGAATGCTACTCCTTCTACAGTTTTGGTCTGATTTCAATAGAATTTCGCACACAAGTAGACTATACTGTGAAATATACAAGTAATTAAGTTAATCTGTTTTTGATTTCGATGAACGTTGTTGCCATTGTTACTAAAAATAGAAATGTCTGAAATTCCTTTAAAAGCTACTCCTTCTACAGTTTTGGTCTGATGACAATGGCTTCTTTTCTCATCCTTTGTTATTTAGTACAAACCAGTAGAGCTACAGTCTCGACAGAGACATCTGGTTATTTTTTGCAAGCATTTAAGCAATAACTCATTTTTTGAAAGATATAGTCTCATAACTGCAAGGGTGTTTGCAAAGAAATTGAGTAATGAGTTATATCTTTCAAAAAATAATGATTCATAGCTTATTTTTACATTTTTTAAAATTCTCTGCCTTGACTGCAAATGTGATTTATATTTTAAAACCCATGTGGTTTCCTTCATGTAAGCAAATAAATGGAAGAGCCACATAACAGCTTCTGGTCAATGTGAGCGTAATTTTTTATTTTCGATTATGACGTTGCACTTCCTTGGTGTTCAATGATTGTGACGTCAAAATAAAATGCAAATTTTAACCTGTTTACCCTCTTTCCATGTTACCGTGTTTTGAGTGCAATAGATTTCAATTCGCTTTATATGCAAAGAAACAAATTTGATCAATCCATGGCCCCAAGTCAGGTATGAACTGATGAAGTTTAAAAAAAAATTCAAAGAATCATTAAAAATTGGCTTTCTCAAGAATGGACTCCAGATAGTGAAACCTTGAAGTCAGTTTTAAAGTGCAAAATCAAATCTGGTCTGGAGGAGGATTAAAACATGCTTAACAAAGTACCAGGGACAGACAATTTAGCTTCATTATATAATAAAAGTAATTTGTAAGGGCCCCGCTCTGTGGACGCCCTATAGTGATGGGTCTTTTCGTCCATCTGTCCATCCAAGATCTCTTGTCTGGAGCATATCTTCTCTGTCCTTAGCCCAGTCTGGCTCGCACATCACACAAAGAGTGCCTTTGGGAAAAGGTTGTTGAGTGACCTTCAACCATGTTTCTAGGTCTAAAGTCAAGGTCATAGGAGAATTATATGAAAAATCCTTGTCCGCAGCATATCTTCTCTCCCCTTTGTCCAATGTGGCTCTGCTTCATTCACAGGCTCCTATGGTCAATGGGTATGCAGTGACTTTGAACAAAATTTATAGGTCTAAGATCAAGGTCATAGCAGAATTACGGCAGGTGTGACCGGTCAGCAGGGGATGCTCACTCCTCCATGGCACCCTATCCCACTTTTTTTGGAGGTCCTTGTTTGCTCTGCTCCTTTTTTGTATTGTTTTATGGACTTTGATATTGAATACTATGCGTTATCTTCATATCCTTCATCCTGGTTTTTGATAGAGGATAGGCAACGTTCATGATTTTTGTGCTGTTTTTTGATAGAGGGTATTGAGTACTTGTGATTTTCGTGCCATTTTTAGCTCACCTGAGCCGAAGGCTCAAGTGAACTTTTCTAATCACATTTTGTCCGTCGTCCGTCCGTCTATCCATCAAGCTGTCTGTCCGTCTGTAAACTTTTCAAGAACCAGTGGACCAAATTTGACCACACTTGGTACAAAGTATCCTTGGATGAAGGGAACTTCAAATTGTCAAAGTGAAGGGCCAAGTCCCCTCACAAGGGGAGATAATTAATAAAAGACAAAAATAGGGTGGGGTCATTAAAAAATCTTCTCAAGAACCACTGGGCCAGAAAAGCTGAAACTTATGTGGAAGCATCCTGGGGTAGTATAGTTTTTAATTGTTAAATTGTTCAAATCATGACCCCCAGGGGTTGGGTGGAGTCACAATAGAGAATCAAAGTTTTACATAGAAATATATAGGAAAAATCTTTAAAAATCTTCTTCTCAAGAACCACTGGGCCAGAAAAGCTGAAACTTATGTGGAAGCATCCTTGGTTAGTTTAGATTCTAAATTGTTCAAATCATGACCCCCGGGGGTTTGGCAGGGCCACAATAGGGAATCACAGTTTTACGTAGAAATATATAGGAAAAAAACTTTAAAAATCTTCTTCTCAAGAACCCTGCAAGGGCCAGAAAAGCTGAAACTTATGTGGAAGCATCCTGGGTTAGTGTAGATTTCAAATTTTCCAAATCATGTCCCCCAGGGGTATGGCGGGGCCACAATATGGAATTAAAGTTTTACATAGAAATGTATAGGAAAAAACTTTAAAAAATCTTCTCAAGAACCACGAGGCCAGAAAAGCTTAAATTGTGTGGAAGCATCCTGGGATATTGTAGATTTTAAATTGTCCAAATTATGACCCGTGGGGTAGGGTCGGGTCACAATAGGTATTTCGCAGCATTGTTAAGGCTTGAAAAAGGGGATGGGGCCTAATTATACGGGACATGTTTACTGTGACACCGCAAAAAAATGTTGAAAAAGTTTTTTCATAATACCAGAAAATCAGATACTTTGCAATATAAAACTGTATTAGCATAATAAACAACATCAAAACTTATCAATGCATTAAAAAAAGTTGCTAGTTAAATCCCAGACAACAGTTTATAAACAAATCACTGATCGCAGCAAACTTGTCGACATGACGTTATTTTGGTAAAAAATGACGTTTTTTATGTGCTGTGGACGGCAGATCAGGTGTATTTTTTTACAGTGAAAAATGCATACATTATTAAACAGAATATTATTTACAGATTTTAGATCGGCTATTAATACCAATGTTAAACCTTTGTTTAGTGCGATTATTCAATGATTAGTGAGAGAATGTATTTAATTAATTTTACCGTGTTTTGTGTACAGGTTTGGCATTGAGGTAGCTTATTAAATCGCCTTTTTGCAAGGGCATACACTTAATAGGTGTTAGCTATTTTTAGAATATAAATAAAGGATGTGTTCCTTAACTTGAAAAGTGCTGCTGCTTTCTTTAAATCGAGAGTGTGACTTAAAAAGGACATAAAATACTTGGTAAAGGTCAAATATATTTCCACATGAGGATATTTACTTGAAATTTTAACTAATAAAATTTGAATTCTATATAAAGCAGCAGCACTTTCTAAAAAGTACAAAGTATGCAGAAACAATTGGTAACTTAATTTTTTTATTTCAACTACGGTATGCGCTTATGATATTGAAATTTGTTGATGACCTCCATTCAGTACACATACTATGCATTTATCACGTGACTGTCCATTGATGGGACCTAACTTAATTCAGTACAGAGTGGGATATACTTTATTATTTCAAAAAATATTTAAGTTATGTAATAATAAAACGGCTTTGTAAAAATAAATTCAGTTTTAAAAAAGTTCCCGTTTTTTGCACGTCTATATTCAATTGATTTCTTCATAGTAAGCTTTAACAGTGCTGCGTACAAGGGGGAAATCTGGTAAAAAAAACAGCATGGTCAAAGCTTCTCTCAGGTGAGCGATGTGGCCCATGGGCCTCTTGTTTCATATTTCATTTCATCATACAAATACTATTATAAACATTTTTTTATTTAATTATTTTTTCAGAGAGTAGTTTTATTTGGGTCCCCTTTAGACTCGAACAACACATCCCTTAATAGTAATATTCCTTTTCAGAATAAAGACTTTTCAGATTTCTTAAATTTTCATGTTCATTGCTGAAAGTAGGGCCCTTCGATATGGCCCATCTCAATGATATCTAGTTACATGTTAAGTTTACAATATATTTTAAAGTCACAGGAAATGAAAATCACTGCGCTTAAGTTTCAATGCATTATAATCATGATCGCTATAAGCATGTTTTACTATATGTTAATGATTTTCAGGCTGTATGTTGGATTTGACGCAGCAGGGAAAAATCTACTCACCTGGCTACCAGATTAACAGCTATCCCTCCAATGTCACCTGTACTTGGCATATTCACAAAAAGAGTGGAGAAACTAGACCTATTTCTCTTCGCTTCACAGATTTCAAATTGAAGAATAATTCTGATTATGTAGAGGTACATTGTTATGGGTCAGAATAACCATAAGGCCACAATTAAAATATTGTTGGTTTGGCGTTGCCGACCCGGCCTTAATACGTTTGGGTCAGTAGGTAGGAGAAATATTTTTTTTTTCAATTTCAGAAATGTTGTTAGTTTCCGGGCATCATGGGTTTCGGATTGTTTAACAACAACTGCAGTCCGAATTGATTTCCAGTTGTTATTTATTTTCAAACCCTATTAGTTTTAAAGCTTTAATATACATGGCATAAAAAATCGCAGGTTTTGAATTGGCATAAAGTTGTTTTCTTATGCACGAATTTAAGCATGGCCGCTAGGTTCATCTACAATGTAGCAAATCGGACATAACATTGTACCTTGAAATTTCTTATTCAAACTGGTATAACTGATTCGTCAGTATATTTTCGCCATAACACACATTACCCCGGAGAGTCATGCCATTAACTTCTGTTATGCAGAGTTTACCGCGTTCGATAGCCATGCTTGGATTTGTGATACGCATAGACGCTTTCACATGAAAACTGTCTATCAATCAAGCGTTCACATGATTCTTTCCTATTTTGTATATTACTCAAACATACAGACACCTAAAATCTGGATATATAGAACGAAAAAAAAATACGATCCGTATCAGTTAAAAAAGTCTTCGGACCGCACGGATTTACCTGGCCGGCAACGCCAAATAAAGCTTATTGTATTTTTGGCCAAAATGCCAGCAAAGATCAATCACACACTTAACAATAATTTATTTACAGTAATATATATGGATCATAAAGTACAAACTTAGCAAAAATCTAAAAAAAACATACAACAGAGTGTCCGTTGCTGCACACAATGTCCCAGTGAAAATATATCCCAGTCTCTTGGTACGCCACTATTACTTGTACATCAGTGGTGCTTATACGACAAATGTATATCATGCTTACAATTGACAGAGTATTTATACATTATCATAAATCTAGAATATTCCAGAAGTTGTTAAGACATGGTTTTACTGGAACAACCTGGACATACACAAATGTTCTAGAAAAATGACCTGGAATGTTCAAGAAACTTCTTAATGTTACTAATTATGATGAAACAATACAAATACAACACACCTCACAACACCTCCCCCTTAAAAGTTTGAATGTCAATGAAAAACTTATTGTAAAACATATGTACATTAATACAAAATCTGGTATCTTTACGATACTCTTGACAAGGCATCTGCAATAACATTGTCTTTGCCTTTATTGTTACATTGTATTCTTGTAACAACAAACTCCATCTAGTCAATCTTTGATTCTTGTTTGACAATATATGCAAAAATGTCAGAGGGTTGTGATCCGTAAATACAAGAATTGGATGTAAAGTAACATTCAAATAAACATCAAAATGCTGTAAGGCTAACAACAAAGCAAGGCATTCCTTTTCAATGGTGGAATACTTTTGTTGACATTTTGTAAGTTTCTTTGAAAAATAAGAATGTTCTTAAAGCAAAGCTGCTCCGATTCCAACATCACTAGCATCAACAGTTAGCTTAAATTGCTTAGAAAAATCTGGAGTAGACAAAACTGGATTGCTCTTAAGGACAGATTTGATTTCATGAAATGATTTTTCACAGCCCTTTGTCCATTCAAAGTTAACCCTCTTTTGTAAGGGGACTAACTACTGAGGAAAAATTTGGACAAAATTTTCTGTAAAACCCAGCCATGCCCAAAACCCTCATTAACCTTTTCTTGTTTGTAGGAATCGGGAACTTTGCAATAGCTTCCACTTTAGCCATAATGGGTGTAACATAACCTTGACCTACTTTGTGACCTAAATACTCTACATAAGCATGACAAAATTCGCTTTTTTCAAGGTTCACAGTTAGGTTTGTTTTAGCTAAAATGTCAAATAAAGCACGCATGATTCAGAGATGTTCGTCCCATGTGTCACTGTATATGATGACATCATCAATGTAGGCCTCGCATCCCTGAAGGTCCTGAAGAAGGGAGTGAATCATCCTTTGGAATGTAGTGATGCATTTTTCATGCCAAAAGGCATTACTTTATACTGTAGTCTGGTCCGATTTATAGAAAAAATACTTCTAACGGCAAATAATTATTATTTGGTCCAGCATAGTTTTTTTTAACCTATTTCGAGTATGCTGAATCCGAAAAAATATGCTGGCCTTCATGAAAATGGCGTTTAAGAGGTTAAAATGGCGATTCAAAATGGCGGACATCCAATTTTTCTATTTTTTTCTTAATATCGTTCAAAAAGGAGAAATAATGTGTGAATACCTCACTGAGTGTAATACAAGTATAAAATAATAATAGAATGCTAACATTATTAGTTTGACTCAGAAAATTTAGTCGTTTTTACACTTAATTCGAATTTCCTTTGATTTTTTGGTCTATTGATCTATATTCCGCTTTGTTCAAGATTTTACATTTGAAAATATCCATACACTGCAGATTTGTATTTTTTCCTCTGCATCTCACTACTCTACAACTGAATGATGGCGCAGTTGTAAGTTAAAAGTCAAAATGGCGATTCAAAATGGCGAATATTCATCTTTTTAAAAAAATATTTCTTAATGTCATTTACATAGGAGAAAGGGTTAGTGAATATCTTACTGAGGTAGTACAACTACACTGTATGTAAAATGCCAATAGAACACTAATTTAATCACTTTAAATCGGAAAATTTAGTCGTTCAAATTTGAAATGTGTTAATTAGCTCAAAATGGCGATTCAAGATGACGTCTTATACACTCGAATTCGTAGAAACTCTTAATTCTGGTTCGGTTTGCAGAAAAAAAATTACAGTTTGCTTTTTATATATATATCATATAAAGTATATTGATTAGTCCATTAAATATGAACAAAATATACTTGAAAACACTTAAGATTTTCCAAATTTCCCCCTTCGTATTTTACCGTACGTGTTTCAAAGCCTTTGAACCCCCGTCCACCTAAAATCACTCCCGAATCTTGTCATTATCAACTCGCACTTCTACCTCAACATCCCTCGGCACACCATCAAATATAACTGAAGAAATTTCTGTCCGATTTCATCGAACACTTTGTTCTTGCTTTTTAAAACTTATAAGAACTTAGTATTATCCCTTAACTTCTTTTATTCCATGTGTATTTGGTATATGTTGCAGTCTGTCTTCGGAATTTTGGTATTTTCAACACTCAAGTAAAATGGTGCCCCGTGTCAAGAATGACATCCCAATTGACACGCATAACATCGTTTCTCTGGAGTTCGACAAAGAGTAAGCTCACGGGGGCCGCCAGAGAAACCATTTTTTTTTCAAAAACCGATTATTTAAACTGATAGTTCGCCGAAACATGGCTGAAAAATTGCCGACTCGGCGTTAAACAGTATACAATCAATCAACCAACACTCAAGGAACAACACATTTATGTTCAAATGTTAAAAGTATATTTTGTTATCCAAAACCATTTGCAAAATGAACTAGTGGTACTGTGAGCAATTAGCTCACTAAATGATACCCCGGTCTCCCATATGAATATAATGACAGTGTCCTTGTTTTGTTATGGGAAACCCAAATTATGTGTCAGAACAAAAGGTAAAATAGGAGGTCACAATGGCAATATGTAATAAAGATACTGTGAAAGTTTCATCAAATTTCATTCAGTGGTATGAGAGGAGTTGCGGATAAGAGATGGGTACCCCAAAGCGTAACAGACGGACGGATGGACAAACCGATTACTGTATACCCTCCCGCTTTTCCCTCCCCCTTTTCAAGCAGGGGTATAAAAAACTCTGATATTCAAGACATGTAGCTCTTTAATTTGTGACCTCGTATACATTTGTTGTCTTTTAGGGTAGGAAGGTCATTCTATTAGCAAGAAATTTCTCAAACTTGATCATCTGAAATCACATTGTGTGCATATTTTGGTGAGAAAAGTTATGCAATTTAAGAGCGCCTGCAGATTCCTCGTGATTCCTATCACTTACAAGCTTTCGTACCAATAGGCCTAAGTCATTCCTGATTTCGATCTAGTCAAACTTTTCTTGACAACAAAATTTTCTTGAACACTTCAAGAACTTGATCCACACTTCTTTGTTAGTATAGTTTAAGGTTGTATCAAGAACCGAGGGGGGATTGAACACAAACATTTTCTTCTTTCAGATTTTGTAAATTTCAAAATTTTTAAATTAATTTTATATACATTGTTCAATACAAAATTGTCCGTTCACAGGATGAAATATTTGAGAATCAGTTGAATTTTTGACTGAGAATAACAAAATGCAAATGCAGGGACACAGAATCAGAGCTGGACAATCAAGAAAATTTGTGGTTTACGTATATTATACTGATAATTCTTAATATATATGTTGATATTTGGATATTATAATATATTCAGATTTATATGATGTAACAATTTCTAGCCCTATAATTGGTCGTGGTCAATCATTCTAAAAATCACACTAAGTGATGTTGCACCAGACCTTCCACATGAACATAAACATTTATTTTTTTTCTACGCTGGACTAAAAATAGATCAAGAATTCCCAACAACTGAATGTTCACTCGCCTTAATGCTCGAGGGATACTGCTCTTGGGGTAGCTTAATTTTCATATTGTCCTCAAAACAGCAATTATTATATGATATTATTAACTTTTTATATGAAGAAGCAAGGTGAGACAGGTAAAAGGTAAAATATCTTCGGAATTGTCGTCAAACATTTATCTTAACAACAGAAGTAATTAAACAAAAATCCGTGTTATAAAAATCCTAAGTCATTAATAAAAATATCCTCCAAATTTCATTGCATATTTGAACATTATTTCATGAATAAAAAAATTATTCAAACTGTAATTTATTTTCTGCAAAACGAACCAGAATTAAGCAGTTTTTACGATTTTTCGAAATTCGAGTGTATAAGACGTCATTTGAATTGCCATTTTGAGCTATGATTAACACATTTCAAATTTATCGACTAAATTTTACGATTTAAAGTGATCAAATTAGTGTTCTATTGTCATTTTACATAGTTGTACTATGCTCAGTAAAATATTCACAAATCCTTTCTCCCATGTAAACGACATTAAGAATTAAATAAATTGAAGAAAAAGATGAATATCCACTATTTTGACTTTAACTTACAGCTGCACTATCATTCAATTGTAGAATAGTGAGATGTAGAGGGAAAAATACAAATCCGCAGTGTATGGATATTTGCAAATGTAAAATCCTGAACAAAGAAGAATATAGAAACAATAGACAAAAAAAGTCAGAGAAAATTCGAATTAAGCATAGAAACGACTAATTTTTCTGATTTCAACTAAAAATGTTAGCATCCTTTTATAATTTTTATAGTTTTATTATACTAAGTTAGATATTCATTCATTACTTCTCTATTTTGAACGACATTAAGAGAAAATTAGAAAAATTGGATGTCCGCCATTTTGAATCGCCATTTTGACCTCTTTAACGCCATTTTCATGAAGGCCAGCATATTTTTTCGGATTAAGCATACTATGCTGGACCAAATGATAATTATTTGCCGTTAGAAGTTATTTCTAGCCTTCTTTTTAAAAATCAGGACCAGACTACTAGTCCTAGGCAAAGGTCCTACACAATCCACCAACACTCGACTAAACGGTTCTTCAAAAGCTGGAATGGGTTGGAGAGGAGCAGATGGTATCTTCTGATTTGGTTTACCTACCATCTGACAGACATGACATGACTTACAAAACTCAGAAACATCCTTTGTTAGCTTAGGCCACTAAAAATGACTCAAAATCCTATTATAATTCTTATTGACACGTAATTGACCTGCCATAGGTGTATCGTGAGCTAAACTCATGACATCTTGACGATAAGCAGCTGGGACTTGATGAGGTTGAGTCAAATCTACCAGTAAACCAAGACAAGAACATTCTAAGCCGAGAGCAGTTACTTTCAGAACAACATAAATACCCAGATATCATCCTACCTGGTGAACAACACGCCACGCTTCATCTGGGGAAGCGTCAGGTGGTCGCCATTTTCGCATAAAGATGTCATCTTTCATATAGAAGGATTCTCCAACTTTAGTGGCCTCTTCTGGTGGAAGTGGATGATATCTGGGTCTTTATGTTGTTCTGAAAGTAGCTGCTCTCGGCTTAGAATGTTCTTGTCTTGGTTTACTGGTAGATTTGACTCAACTTCATCACCACTAAATTTTGGTAAAAGTTCATTCTTCACCGGCTTCTTGATATTGTGTGGTTCCATGCTTGTTTGAGTGCCATCAAGGTCAGACAAGAAAGTGTCATTCAAATCAATATCAATAGAGGAATTTATCTCGTCAAAGGCTTGAGTATGGTCTGCCTCGATTTCTCATCTTCTGGCCATCGCTCTAGTAACAGCACAGGCTGGATAAATGTCATCATCTTCATCATCGCATATGACATTGGAAGTGATTTCCTCACAAACTATAGGATCAGGTTCAACCTTTCCACCAGCTAAATCGTTGACTAGCAACAAAGAAATGCCTGGATCGGGAAGAGTAGGTCGAACACCTACGATAGCAGGTCTAGTAACTAAATCTGACTTCAAACTAATTCTATGCAGTGGAACATCAATGACGCCTAGCTCCAAACCCTGTAATAAAACTGACCCACCAGTAGAAGTCTGCTCAGACGGAGGAAGCACGTTCTCTAACAACAAAGTCTGTGCAGCACCAGTATCTCTCAAAATCTGGACAAGTTAAATTTTGCTAGAGTCACCGAGTGAAACAAATCCCTGAGACATACAGCTCAACGCACTTTTTAAGCTCTCATGGTTTTTTGCACAAATTAAGGTCACATTGTTGTCATAGTAAAAATTACCATTTTCGAACTGCGGTACAATGACAGAGCCCTTCGTTTTATTACAAATATAATGTCAAGCATAAATGTCCTTTAAAATTAGTATCTTAAGTTTCCAAAGTTGATGTTTTGAAGGGGAATTTATAAATAAATGGTAGGATGTTTCGATAATATGATTCTACCATAGGTGTTTACGAATTGTATAAAACGAGCTTTCCTTAATACCATGTAGTTGAAAATTGTAAATTTTATTCTTCAAGGTGAGTATTTTTAAAAAATCTTTGCTCACTTACCATACTCCTCTTCGTTATGTCGAAATGTAGCGCTGAAAAGGGATAACATTGCAGAAGGAAACCACACTAAAGGGTAGGATAATGAAGTATTGTTTATATTTTTGAATAGTGAATTTCTTCTATCAAAAGAAAAATTCTTCTGCATTTACGGTTTGAAACGTTAACATTTTGCAGTGGGATGAATCTCTCATGATTCTAGATTTTAGAAGTTGACTCTGACAAATCCCACCTTATTAACATAGTTAGCAGTCAAACAGATGAAAAATACTATTACCACCCCGAGTTAAGAGTCAAATGTACAGAAAATACAAAGCAGCTTTACTATGCCCATGTCTACATTTCTGCCAATAGCTATTGCTTTCAAAAGAACGGATAAAAAGACTGGTGCAATTGGCAAGAAACCACAAAAATTCAAATGAGAATAGTTATTTTTCAGCCATTAATATATATCAAAGTTCTACCAATTGATTTGTGTGAATTATGTTTCAGTAAATGAAATAAAACTCAAATTATGTAAACAAATACATTTAAACGTATTCTGTAGTCTCGATACACAATATTGCATCATAACAATGTGACCTTAATTTGCGCGAAAAACCATGTGAGCTTAAAAAGTGCGTTGAGCTGTAAAGGGCTTATAATCCTCCATAGAATCAATAGAACTGGACTGTTAACCCTGAACATCAGGGGGCTCGTTTCTCAAAAAGGCCTACGACCAGGCGTAAGCTTAGTCCGGACTAAATCAGTGAGTAAACTCGGAAGTCTGACTAAGTTGCGTTTCACAAAAAGGCGGAGACTTAGTCGAGACTAAATTTTGGTTTAAATCTAGGCCTGTTCATGAGTAGGCGTAAGTTCTTAGTCTGTACACAACTTGGGAAAAGGACAAGTGTTTTAATCATAAAGAGTTAAAAAAAAAATAATTATTTTATACGTATGCGATATAAAATCTATTCATATACATGCACATAATTATATGATATGCGAAAAATCATGAAAATTAATAAACAACATATAATATTATGTAGAAAGGTAATAAAATCCATCGAGGATGCAGGTGGGATGAACTACAAATTTGTAATTAAGAACTTTGAATTCTAGTTGGGTGGGGATTTAAGAAGTGCCAGATTTAATTTTTTAAAAATGTAGGCACGCGTTGTGGGGGGGGGGGGGGCAACCTTCCCGTTTTTTATTGCAATATTTCGTTTTCCGTTTTAAAAAGGTGTATAATTTATGGGCTGATGCCCACTCTCAGCATTTCTCTTCTAGGCTGAATATTTTGGTCACTCAATTACTTACCCCCTCCCCTCCCCATTCACTTTTTAGAAACGATGCCAGGTACCGGATAATTTTTTTTGTTTTGAAATGGAAAATGTTTCAATAAGTCCTCAAACAATATTCATTTTAAAAAATATATTTTAGATAATGAGAAATATTCGGTAACTAAGCCGTGCGATCAACCAAGTCAATGATTCTTTAATTTTCCCCTTAATTGCATATATTTAAATATAATATTTATTAAACATAAAAATTCGAATTTGTAAAATGTTCGAGTATTATACTTAAAGTATTCTGTTCAATGACTGTTCACTCATTGTCGAGAGGTGAGAAGTGTAGATGTTTTAATCGTTTTTTCTAAATGGCTTGCAAAAGCTTAATAGTTAATAGGAAATCGAATTCTTGTGAATCTAGTAATTTTTATAAATTTCTAAAATATTTCCATTAAAATTGAAAATGTGTGTGTTATAATGCATATGGTGTATATGGAGTATATACATATGTATTTCTACATGGCCTATGTAAATTATCATAACGATATCAAGGTAAAACTGTATGTTCAAAATGTAATGTCGCGTAATGTGTCAAAATTGTCATTTTTTAAAGTTTTGTTGAAAACTAAGGCACTTAAAACCTTTACTTATCATATATTACTTAAATCAATATAACAATAGAAAGATAAAAGATATATATATATATTTTATTCTTTTACAAAACAAAAAATTCATTGAAGTTCATTGACGTTTAAATTTTAACAAAAACGGGAGCCAAGGAAAGCCATATATCTAGGTCTTTAAAACAACTGATCATTATTATTATTTTTTTTTAAATCTCTTATCCATGTTTTAATAATTCTTTTTATGATAATTATGATTTCATAACTGATAAATTTTTGACAGTACGCCTGTTGGTCGGGCGCTCTGTCCCTTCACTCTCTATCTGCGTAAAGTAATTTAAATACAGAAAAATTTCCTTCAGATACTGGTTGCCCCCCCCCCCCCCCTTCACCCGACTTTCAAAACTTTTGCTACGAGCCTGTTCCAGCCCCTAGTCATATATGGCTTTTACTCATAGGAAAATTACTTAATTCCAAATTTTCACAAGTACATGTATGTATAATCATGTATGTACATCATCTGATTTTAATGTAGATTTCTAATATAACACTTGTGGATGTTGAGGGGAAGGGAGGCTGTGTACAAAATTATAATAAAAGATTTACTCAGTCAGTTTTGTTTTTGTGGCTGTGGGTGCCTAACCAGACCCCAATCTGCCCCCTTTTTCAAGATTTCTGAATCCGCTACTATGTTAATGCTTTGAACTTGAAAATACAGATGGGTTTAGGTAATAGATCTGTTTGAAAGACGGTGAAAAAGTACAACATGCAAGCGCGCTAGTGTTTCCTGTGCATGGCATCCTTTATATAAGTTCAAGTTTGATATAAATTTGATCTGCCACATGTCATTGTAGTCTCTAAACCAAATAAAATGCGATCTGCGCATGCTTAGTACCTAGCGGAGAGGTCTTAGTCTTAGACCTAGTCTTACGCCGCTTTCTGAAACGCGATTTAGGCCCGTCTAAATTTTGGCGTAACTTTTTTAGTCGGACTAACTTCGGCCCAAATCTACGACCTTTTGAGAAACGAGCCCCAGGAGTGTCAGAACAAATCAAACTAAGGCTTCCCTATCACCTCTTACTGCCGCACAAGCATGTGGCTGAGTTTTATCAAGGTTATTTTTATGCGCCCGAATTTATTCGAGGCACATATTGTTTTTGTCCTGTCTGTCTGTTTGTCTGTCTGTTTGTCTGTCTGTTGTCAACTTTAACCTTCGCCATAACTTTTGAACCGTGAGAGATAGAGACTTCATATTTAGTATGCACACTCCACTAAATAAGCACTTTTAACTGACACCAAGGTCAATGACCTTGTGACCTTGACTGTGACCTTTATGCAAAAAATAGCTTTTTCGAACTTTCGCCATCACTTTTGAACCGTGAGAGATAGAGACTTCATATTTGGTATGCATACTCAACTAATTAAGCACTTTCAACTGACACCAAGGGCAATGACCTTGTGACCTTGACTGTGACCTTTATGCAAAAAATAGCTTTTTCGAACTTTCGCCATAACTTTTGAACCGTGAGAGATAAAGACTTCATATTTGGTATGCTTACTCAACTAATTAAGCACTTTCAACTGACACCAAGGGAAATGACCTTGTGACCTTGACTGAGACCCATTTGCTAAAAATTGCTTTTTATAACTTTGTTGCTGCCCGGTGCATAGTGTTTCACAAACACATCTTGTTTCTCTTAAGTTTAAAGCATTCACTGATCAGATGACCTTTTTTCTTACAATAACTACAAGTAGGAAGCGACCCTATCCCTTCCTTGAACCTTCAAAACGTCCTGGACCAGACTGTGGACTTGTGGAAGACTGAGACCCTGAACCACTCTTTTTATATGTGTCTGAATTTGTTGAATTATTGCGAGACTGAGATCTTGAAACAAAATTCCTTTTATGAAACACAGCATAAGTATCAGATATGACTGCTGTCTCTTCAAAAGTTTTTACATTCTTATCTTCTAAATGTGTATTCAAATCTTGAGGAACACATTCCTTAAACTCTTCTACCAGGATGACTTGACGCAAATTAACAAAGGTTTTATCAAGTTTCTTTGATCTAAACCAGTGATCGAATAAGTCATCTTTCTCTCGTGAAAATTCAACAAATGTTTGACTATCAAACTTTCTATACTTTCTGAACTTGTGGTACTAATTCGTATGCTTTTAATACTGCTGCTTTGACCTTGTCATAGTCTGAACTCTCAGCTACCCTTAGTGCAGAGTATACCTCAGCCGCTTTGCCAACCAGTACACTTTGTAGCATAGTTGACCAAACATTTCGTGGCCATTTAAGATTCTGTGCGACCTTTTCGAATTGGGGGAAATATTTGTCTACAGATTTTTCTTGAAATTTTGGAGCTAATCTGATATTTTTTGCGTCAACTTCAGTCTTGACAACGGACACTTCTGGTTGGTGCTGCAGTCTTTATTTCTCTAACTCAAAGTGCTCTTGTCTTTCTAATTTGTCTAATTCAAATTTTCGTTCACACTCTCGTTCTTCTCTTTCTCACTCTTCTCTTTCTCTTTCTTATTTTTCTCGTTCAAATAGCATTTTCTCTAACTCTACTTGATACTGATATTCTGACATTTTATAAGATCCTAACTCTGATTTAACTGTATAATTTGGAAGGTCATATTTTCCAAAGATGTTCTCTTCTACTAGTTTGTTTGCAACACATTCTAATGTCTTGCTTTTTCTGAGAAGATTTAACTTCTTACCCAAGATGTAAACCTAACGCGATCAAGTCATCCTTTTTTAATGTATCAAAAACCTGAACACTTGGCGAATTAAAAAGTCTGTGACCGAAAATACCATGTTGATTTCTGCTGGCTTATAATTTAATTTAACGATTCAATTAACAAAATTCTGACAATAAATTGCAAAAGTGCAAGAAATTCTTTATCCCGGAAGAGCCCCCACCCAATTCTGTTATGGGTCAGAATAACCTTAAATGCCAGCAAGGATCAATCACACAGTTTAATCTTAATAATAATTTATGTACAGTAAAATATATGAATCATAAAGTACAAACTTAGCAAGAATCTAAAGATACATACAACAGAGTGTCCGTTGCTGCACACAATGTCCCAGTGAAAGTATATCACTCTCTTGGTACGCCACTCTTACTTTTACATGTACATCAATGGTGCTTATACGACAAATGTATATCATGCTTACTTTATACATTATCATAAATCTAGAATATTCTAGAAGTTGTTAAGACATGGTTTTACTGGAACAACCTGGACATACACAAATGTTCTAGAAAAATAACATTCTGGAATGTTCACGAAACTTCTTAATGTTACTAATTATATACATGATGATACAATACAAATACAGCACACCTCACGACAACATCTTAGTGAATTCTGAAAGTTTACCTTCCCCAAGGGAGCATATCTTATCAAAATTTATCCATTGTCTGTTGGCATGATCAGTGTCTTGTAAAACGTTTTACAATTTCACCTTCTCCAAATCCATGGGAAAAAAATTCAACCAAATTTGGTGCAGAGCATCCTTAGGTGAAGGCAATTCAAATTAATCTCTTTCCCCTCACAAGCACATCTACACCTTATAGCCATGATTTCCACACGAGCACCTCTCGACACCATGCAGGGAAATTTTTGCCCCTGTTTTATTTTCACCCAACCCTCATTTTGGCGAATTTAAAATGGGGCGAATTCAAAGAATACAGTATAATTTTTTAAACAAAACTATGACTGGGCGAATTTAAAGCGGGGAAAAATTGTTTGCAAGTGTGAAAGGGCGAAAATAACACGGGATGAAAATAACCCTGTATACAGTACCCCTTTCAACATTTCATTATTTTCAGACAACGAGAAAACATATTATAACATTGATAAATTTGGGACAGGTATCAAGTTGAATCAATATTATTGATATTCAGAAATAAAGTGTGTGTACTGTCATCAATTCATGTGTACCCATAAATAAAGACAGTTTTTACCTTATATGGTAGGAAAAACATGTTGTTCATTCAAAATGGCTTGAGATTGTAGATTAAGAACAAGGTTCACTTATGGCCTTATGTGGCCCTGTGAATTTCTGAAAAACTGAAACTGCTTAATTTTACTTAACAATGCATTAAATATCACTTAGATCTTTGGTGATTGCGTATCTTTAAAAAAAACAATTTTTTGGCTAGTCAATGCATTATGACGTCACAAAATGCGTCGATTTTCTCATATTCTGAAAAAGTATACAAAAACGGTCAATTTTTAAAGATATATTTTGATATTTAATATAGAGCGCAACCTCTGATCTAAAATATGCAACTGGTAAATGATAGTACTATTTCTGAGGATTACAAGACATGTTTTATTTTTTAGATCAGAGAGTGCACTCATATTATTTTTCTTCACTGAAAGTACTCAAATATACCTGTTTACCTTAAAATTCAAGAACATTACAATTTCATAAAGCAAGTTTTCCAAGACCTGGACTTTTAAGAGAAATTTTTTAATAGGAAATGGGAGCACTAAGTCTCTATTTTATTTTAATGCTTCAAATGGAACATCAGGTGTTAATCAATCAATTGGTATATCTACAGGACCATTTTATGCATAATGTGAACTGAGCTCTTTTATGCCTCTAAGGATACTGAATTTGTACACATATCAGAAAGAATTTAGTTGTGGAGAAAGAAATTAAATTTGATCTATATCTAAATGACCAGAAAAATCATCATTTTCATACAAGTTGATGCATGTGTAAGAGGTACATGGCCGATGACTAAGATCAAGGTCAAAGGGTCAAAATTGTTGGTACCTAAGAGATAATAAATTGAAATGACCAAAATATCTTCCATCATTTTATAGGTCTTAAAACATTGCTGTGATGTCATTCCTTTGTTCTTGCTGTCTAAAAATTTACCTGTGGCAGTCCGATATTAGTGAGCAGTCTGATATTAATCGTAATATCAGACTGTCTCAGTACTGATATCCTTCAAAATTAGACTGCTACTGAACAAAAGAAATAAAAAGTGTGATAATTTAACAAACAGAAATTTAAATTTCTCACATAGAATGATGATTTTGAAATATTGATCTAACAGAACTGCAAAATAAAAAAAAAATTAAACTTTCAATTACAGCAAATATACTGTAACAGGAAGAAGAACAAGTGTCAGACCAGAAAATGCAAATAAAACCTTACCAAAAAAACCCACACAAAAATGGGTAAATTTCTACTAAACCTATTAAAATTGGGGAAGTGTTTCAAACCCTTTTTCTTGTTTTTGAAAAAGAGTGGGCACACTGGGGGTCACCAGAGAAGCGCAATACTTTCAAAGCCCCAATAATAAATTCATAATAAAACACAACGTTTAGACAATTTGATTTCATTTTTCTCATAGAAAGAAAAATGCCTAGATGCAAAGTCAAGATAACTAAGTCTAGTATATATGATAATTAATACTTAATTGACAGATTGGCAACAAATTTTGACAGAAATATGAAGATTTTTAACGCTTCCCTCAAAACTCCTAGATTATTGATTATGTTTGTTTTTTCTGTAATGGAACATCAAAAACAAAGGTATACGTAGACGCTTAACGTAAAAAAAATGAAATGGAAGTGTACCGTTAGCATCTGCTTAATTTTCAGTGGATATTCTTCATATCGGCATTTCATTCCAAATTTGTCATTCACTAGAAAGTGTGTATGATAATTCGTTGCACTGCTTTAATCTCCACGTAATTGTTTTAATGAATAAAAATTTTGTCCCCGCTCTCCTTCTCAAATTCTTTCAAATACCTTCTTCAGTGTAGCCAAATCCCTAATTACTGAGTACTTTTCATTTAAGCCTGCATTCTTGAAAGCATTGCTTCAGTGGTCATTAACACCTTTGTCTTTTGTTCTAATATCGGACTGTCTCAGGTAAATCAAAAGCAATGTTTTAAGTACGATATATGCCTCATACAATTCTGTATTAAAAAATATCAGACAGTTTTCGGCCCTAACGGGCCTCAAACTGTCTGATATTTTTTAATACAGAACTGTATTCGGCATATATCCAATACATAGGGAATGAGTTGATCCCAGTGTGAAAGTCACATCGCCTGTATTCCAGGGCCAATACATGTAACCCTAGCTGCAGAACTGTAGCTCTCCGAAAAAAAAAAAGACAGACAGGAGAGCTACAGTGCCACCCATTGTAAAAACTGTATATTTATTGCGCACAGAAAAGTGCGCTGTTTATTGGTTTATTTCACTATGTTTCTAAAACTTGCATCTCAAAATATTACTTACCGTGTGATCCTTACATATCTTTTCACTGTTTCCACAACAAAACATTCTTTATAATTGTTGTTAATAGCCCTCCTGGCCCTGCAATTGAGATCATTGAAAATGTCATCTATTTATACTGCCATTTTGGTTTGCAAGATAATTCAGTCCAACGCACTTTGTGCAGATGTCAACTACGAGAGTACTCGACAGAGGAGTAAGGAATTTATAGAAATCTATCTTTTTCACGATTTAGCTAAGAATTTGGAAGAATTAATCCAGAATTAAGGGTAACTTTTTGTGCGCAATAAGTATACAGTTTTTACAATGGGTGGCACTGTAGCTGTCCAGTCTGTCAATTTATATATTTTTAGCTCACCTGAGCCGAAGGCTCAAGTGAGCTTTTCTGATCACATTTTGTCCGGCGTCCGTCTGTCCGTCTGTCTGTCTGTCCGTCTGTCCGTCTGTCTTTCTGTAAACTTTTCACATTTTCGACTTCTTCTCAAGAACCGCTGGGCCAATTTCAACCAAACTTGCCACAAAGTATCCTTGGGTGAAGGGGATTCAAGTTTGTTCAAATGAAGGGCCACGCCCTTAGTCAAGGGGAGATAATTGGGAATTAATGAAAATTTAGTGGTATATTTTAAAAATCTTCTTCTCAAGAACCACTATGCCAGGAAAGATGAAACTTATGGGGAAACATCCTCAGGTAGTGTAGATTCAAGTTTGTTCAAATCATGACCCTCGGGGGTAGGGCGGGGCCAAAATGGCCGACCAAAGTTTTACATAGAAATATATAGGAAAATTCTTTAAAAATCTTCTTCTCAAGAATGGCAAAGCCATAATTCATCATATTTATATGGAAACATGCTCAGGTAGTGTAGATTCAAGTTTGTTCAAATCATGACCCGGGGGGTAGGGCGGGGCCAAAATGGCCGACCAAAGTTTTACATAGAAATATATAGGAAAATTCTTTTAAAATCTTATTCTCAAGAATGACAAAGCCATAATTCATCATATTTATATGGAAGCATGCTCAGGTAATGTAGATTCAAGTTTGTTCAAATCATGACCCCCGGGGGTAGGGCGGGGCCAAAATGGCCGACCAATGTTTATACATAGAAATATATAGGAAAATTCTTTAAAAATCTTCTTCTCAAGAATGACAAAGCCATTATTCATCATATTTATATGGAAGCATGTTCAGGTAGTGTAGATTCAATTTTGTTCAAATCATGACCCCCGGGGGTAGAGCGGGGCCAAAATGGCCGACCAAAGTTTTACATAGAAATATATAGGAAAATTCTTTAAAAATCTTCTTCTCAAGAATGACAAAGCCATAATTCATCATATTTATATGGAAGCATGCTCAGGTAGTGTAGATTCAAGTTTGTTCAAATCATGACCCCGGGGGGTAGGGCGGGGCCAAAATGGCCGACCAAGGTTTTACATAGAAATATATAGGAAAATTCTTTAAAAATCTTCTTCTCAAGAATGACAAAGCCATAATTCATCATATTTATATGGAAGCATGCTCAGGTAGTGTAGATTCAAGTTTGTTCAAATCATGACCCCCGGGGGTAGGGCGGGGCCAAAATGGCCGACCAAGGTTTTACATAGAAATATATAGGAAAATTCTTTAAAAATCTTCTTCTCAAGAATGAAAAAGCCATAATTCATCATATTTATATGGAAGCATGCTCAGGTAGTGTAGATTCAAGTTTGTTCAAACCATGACCCCCGGGGGTAGGGTAGGGCCAAAATGGCCGACCAAGGTTTTACATAGAGATATATAGGAAAATTCTTTAAAAATCTTCTTCTCAAGAATGACAAAGCCATAATTCATCATATATATATTGAAGCATGCTCAGGTAGTGTAGATTCAATTTTGTTCAAATCATGACCCCCGGTGTAGGGCGGGGCCAAAATGGCCGACCAAAGTTTTACATAGAAATATATAGGAAAATTCTTTAAAAATCTTCTTCTCAATCATTTTCTAAAAAATAGCAAATCCATGATTGGTCATGGGACTACTTTTGGATTTAAACTTTACAATAAAAAGCCATTTTATACTAGTCCTACCCTTGGCTCAGGTGAGCGATGTGGCCCATGGGCCTCTTGTTTTTCGGAGAGTTACAGTTCTGCAGCTAATGTAACCCCAACAGAGTCAGAGGAAAAAATTCTGGCTACTCAAGGGATGATATTGTCACAATTTAAGAAATAAACCTCAGAAGTATGAAAGCTGTAGTGCCATTCATTCAAAAGTTATGACCAAGATTTAATTTTTTTTGAAAGTAGGTTATAATCAATGGTTAGGGTCAAAATAGTTTACAAGTACTCCAGGGATTGACTTGTCACAAGAAAAGGTTAAAGGGTCAAAATTGTTGGAACCCAAGGGAAGCTCTTCAAGGAATATAAATTTGAAATATAAAAGCGCTTGCACCAGCTACTCAAAATTTAAAGCCTTTGCTAAAGAATGGTAACATTTTGCAAAAGTGGATCAAACTTTAAGGTCAAGAGGTCAGATATGATGGTATCCAAAGAAAGGTATTGTCGCAAGGATATGAAAGCCAAGATTTCAACCATTCAAAGGTTTTGGACAAGGTTGAAATGTTTAGGGAAAAACTAACAGTCAGCTAGACAGACAAATTGACAGAGTATTAAAACTATATGATCCTGTCGTGAATTTTTAATGACAGGGGCATAAAAGCTTTCATATAACAAGAACAGAAAAAATCCCTATAAAATTAGATGGACATTCACAATATTTTACAATAAAATCACTGATTTTAATTAAATCAATTTTGGTTATTTGAGAGCCAGAAGTAGGGCTGGGACGATACAACTTTTTCTACATCGATACGTATCACGATATTTGAGCCAAGATGGGATATGTATCACGATATGTTTAATTGGTAATAAATCTTTTTTTTGCATTGAAATAAACAAAATATTTCTATGCAGATAAGAATAATTTATTCAAAATAGTTGTTTATATGTTGTAAAACAAAAATATTTTACTCAAGCGTGTTAATTTTTATTTATTTCATATCTATATTATATTGATATGCGTACTGTCCTCACACAGAATTCTGAATAAAAGGCATGGTGACATGTTGTATGAAAAAGCTTAATAAACTCAAGTGAGTTGACTCTCAGTCCCTTCAGGCCTTTGATTTTTTATCATCACTCATATGGAATATTGATTTTGATAAGTGCCTTTCTTTCTATTCATCATTTTCATGACAACAGCTTTTGAACTGTAGAAGACACTTTGAAATAATTCATTATGTTGGATTAGGTTTATGCATTTGCTTATTTGAAAATTGTTTAAAGAATTTTAAAGGTCAATATTATCAAAATCAGAATTCACAGTTGCTCAAGCCATTGTCTTAGATAAGCCTTTTGTATAAAATTCAGATGCATGTTGAAGTTCTGTTGGTCAAAAACCAGAAAAAATGTATAATTTTGCATTATAAAGAAATTTATAAAATTGTAGATCTACAATGATACAGCAGGAACTGCATTGCATACTGGAAGTGGATTAACGGGGCTTGATACTGTCTCAAATGCAGTAATATTTAGTTCTACTGATGGCCACCTCAATGTGACTTTTAAATCCAACCTTGTGCTTGTGGAAAAGGGATTCAGTGCTGATTTTTCTATTGGTAAGATAAGTGTTTAGCAGCATGAGAAAAGATTATCAATCATCTTAAAACGCACAAAAAATTACACACAAGAAGTCTGCATTTTTAAAGCTGCAAATCCAAAATGCTTCCAACCAAGTGTTCCTAGCACATTCCTTTATAAAATTAACTATGGCTTGTCATCTAAAAATAGCTGAAAGCAACATGTCTTCTTATTGTTTTTCTTGATGAAATCTAATATTGAGTAAAAAAAATTGCACAACTAAAAAGTTAATAGATTTATTATAAAAATTGAATTATATAGATTGCCCGATTTTAACCATTTCTCAGTGGACAGTGAATTCAGTATCTGGGAAGTACACAGCTCTGAATACAGTGATAACTCTGTCCTGTCAGACTGGCTACTCATTTAAACAAGAGGAATACAACAAGGAAAGCTCCGTGTCTCTAAAATGTTTACATGGAGGGATGTGGAATGTTTCCAGAATTCCTGACTGCCAGAGTAAGTCACAGTTTACCTTGATAATTGTTTTATTGTATATACATTCAATCTCCTTTACCATGTTTACACTGAAATTTAAGGGACCTTGAGATTTATTTCAGATTAACTAAATTTCATCTTAAGTTTGTGCCATGAGTTATATATAAATGTAGATATGTAGAAAATGTATATTTGCTAGAATTCATGATTTTCTTTACATAACAATACATGCAGTGTTTTTGAAAAAAAAATGTGTGCTTGCTTCTCTATTTTCCATATAAGTCTCTAATTATGCCCCCGTAAACGAAGTTTCAGGGGTACTAGTATATAGTTTTTGTCGTGTTCATCTGTCTGTCTCTCTCTCTGTCTATCTGTCTCTGTGTTTGTCTGTTTATCCGCAAAAACTTTAACCTTGCCCATAACTTTTGATTTAGTGTAGCTATGACTTTAATATTCCACGTGTGTATTTCGTGTGACAAGACCTTTCTTTGGCTACCATCGAATTTGACCTTTTGACCTTGACCTTTGAGTTTGACCCATTTTTACACAAAAATTCCAAACTTTTACTTTGGCCTTATCTTTTAAACAGTAGATACCAGGACATTTATACTTCAGACCTGCATTCTTTGTGGAAAGACCTTTCATTGGATACCGGCAACTTTGACCTTTTGACCTTGACCTTGGAGATTTCCAAACTTAGGAAAAAACTTTAACCTTGGCCATCTCTTTTGAATGTTAAGGACTAGTGCTTTCATACTTCACATATGTTATCCTTGTGAGAAGACCCTCCATTTGATACCAAGAACTCTTTAACCTTATCTTGGAGTTTGACCTACTTTTAAAAAGCAGACTTTAGCCATTACTTTTAAAGAGTTAGGCTAGTGCTTTCATACTTTACAGATTTAATCCTTGTGACAAAACCTTTCATTTGATATTAAGAACTTTGACCCTTTGAGATTGACCTTGGAGTTTGAACTACCTTTAATTTTTTTTACCTTGTCATAACTGTTGAAGGGTTAGGACTAGGGCTTTCATACTTCAAATATGTATTCTTTGAGGCAAGGCCTTTCATTGGATACCAATTACCTTGATCTTTTGGCCTTAGAGATTTCCGTACTTATGAAAAAACTTTAATCTTGGCCTTCTTTCACATTTCACAGTTGTATTTCCAGTGAGAATAACCTACTTTGGGTACCAATATATTAAATTTGCATTTAAGAAAAGTTTAATTTTTGCTATGTTGCCATACAGGGGGCATCAGTGTTTCACAAACACATTTTGTTTTTCACTGTTTTTGTTGACTCGTGTTGGAAAAGTATCCGGACTATCTGCACATGGAAAAGTTCGGTCTTGAACATCAGACATTCCTTGCCACATAGACGCAAGGATTTGTCATGTTTACATCTATAGACCAACCCTGTCTCATCAGCATTAAAAATATATGCCTCATATACTCTGATATCAAATCAAGAAGTTCAATCAATGACAGTCGGTTTATTTAATCCAGCACTTTCTCTGCACACCAAGTTACACACAACACCCATGCAAATTTTAGTCATGTTGGTCTTATTGTCATTGTTAGGAAAATAAAAAGGATGACTTTTATGTTCCAGTGAGAAATGCTAAACTTTTTGTTTATATTATACTCCTTATACAACGTATACCCCTTATAATGTTTTTGACCCGTCCGTCAGTCAGTCAGTGTTGTTTTTTGTCAGCCCAACACAGGTCTTATCCCATTAGAAATCGGACGGAAGACCTACTCGTTCCTCGCAACGAGATCTCATCTAGGTTTTTCTTATATTTGTCAATAAAAGAAGTACCTACATTATTCCAAGTGTGTGCCATTTTGTAAAGTTTTTTTTCCTGAAAATTCAGTTCATCAAGCAGAAGGTATGCAAAGTAAAGTTTTTATATCATGATTGATTTAAAACAATTGTCATTTGAAATTTGAAAAAATTTAGATGTATGCATGTAAACCATTTCAGATACAGTGAAACTTTCCTAGTCTGACATGCACTAATAGGCCATACTTAGTGTCAGAAAAGACAGGACTAAGTTCTTAAATATCAATTTCAGTTAAGCGTACATTTCTGCATTATGTCACAGCCTATGATGACAGTTGCGCTCGAGGTAAATAGTATATGCCTCCTAACTGCAAGCTTTACGACTGGAAGTTTCTTCTAATCTCTGATTGGTTGCTTGTGCAACAGACTTTTTCCATGTCACTGTTGATAATATGAGTTTACCAATCACACAGTGGGGGCATGAATTGTTTAAGCTGGATCCATCGGTCGAAAAAGATTGTGACGTAATGCAAAACGACACACTTAACTGAAATTAATAATATCTTTACGTTTGCTTGAATGGAAAAACACAATGTAAAGAACATGTAAAATAGTAAAATGGAAATTTAAATTAGGGATTGAATTCACAGGGAAATGGAATGCTTAGAGGTTGGATTAGACAGTTTTCACTGCATATTTCTTGCCAAATGTGAAATTACAAGTATGAAATAATTTCTTGGTCTTCAATGCACACTATTTGAATTGCAGTAACATACTGTGGTACTCCACCAGCAATTCCAAATGGAATATTGAAAAATGCAACTGGACCAAAAGTTGGAGACAATGCAACATATGAATGTGATGGAGGCTTCACAATGAATGTTTCTCCCACCATAAAATGTCAGGCAAATGGAATGTGGGAGATACCACCTGTATGCAATGGTATGTGAAGAAACATTTACAGACAAGATATTCCACTCCGATTTCCTTTCAGTGTACCTTATATTTTCATAACTGAAATTTGATTCTTAAAGCATTATGATTTTTTATTTCTGTCAAGGTGTTTCATTGATTTCATAATTCTTTGTATTGAATATATATTATATATGAGATTAATTTCAGCTCAACAATGCCCATCTATAAATCCTCCAAGCAATGGAAAAGTAAATGAAACTGCTGGGAATGGAACAAATTATGCCACTGTTTTGATGTTCAGCTGTAATCCTGGATATGACCTTTTAGGGTCTGTGTACATCAACTGTAGATCAAATGGCACATGGTCACATCCTACTCCAACTTGTCAGGGTAAGAAGTTTTAAAATTACAATTACTTGTCAGCAACTTACATCAAAGATGTTGCTGTAATTGCTTTGTCTTTCACAAATATTTTATGCTCTCATATGTGATATGTACCAGTTGTACAAAATGTCACATATTTTGAATTTCACACCATTCATGGGCTCACAGCGGTACACCATTACAGGAAATGAAAATTTGTGACATGTTTTTTGATTAGGAAACTGCCATTTTTCTTTAATTCTCGCTCTTGCAACAATTCGAAAATTCGAAGGACCACTGAAATAATGTCTAACGTTACCTTAAGTGAAAATAACATTACCTTAAGTGAAAATAATCCACCCAAATAATGCTAAATGACTCATTTTCCACCGAGATATTGGATAATGGACAAGTTTTATTTTCACTTTCTTCAAATTTTGGCAGACTTTTAATATGATTCTAGTTGATTTTAATCACTGTACAGGGGGCACATATTTCCTGAAAAAGACCTAGGGGCGCTTATAGAGGGGGTTGATAGGGATTATATGCTACCTTGTAATTAAACCGTATCAAAGCTTTTTAGCTCACCTAAGCCAAAGGCTCAAGTGAGCTTTTCTGATCAAAATTTGTCCGTTGTCTCACTCTGTCGTCGTTGTTATTGTCGTTGTCGTCGTCGTAGTCGTTGTAAAATTTTCACATTTTCATCTTCTCAAGAAGATGGGCCAATGTCAACCAAACTTGCCACAAAGTATCCTTAGGTAAAGGGGATTCAATTTTGTTCAAATGAAGGGCCACACCCTTACTCAAGGGGAGATAATTTAGAAATAGTTAAAATTTGGTGGTAGGCTTTCAAAATCTTCTTCTCAAGAACCACTATGCCAGGAAATATGAAACTTATGTGGAATCATCCTCAGGTAGTGTAGATTCAAGTTTGTTCAAATCATGACCCCTGGGGTAAGGGCGGGACCACAATGGCTGGTCAATGTTTTACATAGAAATATATATGGAAATTCTTTAAAAACCTTCTTCTCCAGAACCACTGGGCCAGGAAAGATGAAACTCATGTGGAAGCATCCCCAGTTAGTGTAGATTCAAGATTGTTCAAATAATGACCCCCGGGGGTAGGACGGGCCACAATGGCTGATCGAAGTTTACATAGGAATATATAGGGAAAATCTTTAAAAATCTTCTCCAGAACCACATGGCCATGAAAGATGAAACTCATGTGAAAACATCCTCAGATAGTGCAGATTCAAGTTTGTTCAAACAATGACCCTTGGGGGTAGGGCGGGGCTACAATGGCTGATCAAAGTTTTCATAGGAATATACTGGGAAAATCTTTAAAAATCTTCTTCTCCAGAACCACAGGGCCAGGAAAGATGACACTCATGTGGAAGCATCCACAGGTAGTGTAGATTCAAATTTGTTCAAATCTTGACCCCCGGGGGTAGGGCGGGGCCACAATGGCTGATCAAAGTTTTCATGGAATATATAGGGAAAATCTTTAAAACTCTTCTTCTCCAGAACCACTGGGCAAGGAAAGATGAAACTCGAGTGAAAACATCCTCAGGCAGAGTACATGTAGATTTAAGTGTATTTAAATCATGACCCCCGGAGGTAGGGCGGGGCTACAATGGCTGATCAAAGTTGAATATAAGAGTACAGAGGAATATTTTCATAAATCGTCTTCAGAACCATTGGACCAGAAAAGATGAAACTCATGTTGAAACATCCTCAGGTAGAGTAGATTCAAATTTGTTCAAGTCATGACCCCCGGAGGTAGGGCGAGGCCACAATGGCTGATCAAAGTTTTACACAGGAATATATAGGAAAAATCTTTAAAACTTTTCTTCTCAAGTATGGCAAAATTATACATGTATGCTTCATTGATATAGTGACATTATCAAGTAATAAAAAATTCAAATCCCCCTCCTCCAACAACTAAATTATTCAATACTGAGCTAATTTTTGTTTTTTAACTAGCACATGTGCTCGGGTGAGCGATGTGGCCCATGGACCTCTTGTTTCACTTTCTATGTATAGTGTCCGACATTCAAGATATCAAAAAATGATATCCTCTTTATTTGTGTTGCGTATAATTTTTTATTAAACTTTAACTTGTTTTACAAAAAAAAAAAAAAAAACTCATTTTAATCCAAACACTTTATTTCAAATTTTATGGCATTTAACCTTGGTCCGTGCACACTATCCGCGACCTTTAAAGACCCCGAATTTTACAAAAATATAAAGTTACATCCGTAAAAATGAAATCTGTCTGTCTTGGTTTTCAGGTCACCTGAGTAACTCAGGTGACCTATTGCTATCCATCTTCGTCCGTCGTCATGTGTCGTGCATCGTGTCGTGCATCGTGTCGTGCATCATGTCGTGCATCATGTGTCATGTGCTGTTGTGAATTTTATTGTCCCAGGGTCAGGGTTTCTGGTGTTAGGGCGGGGCTCTATTGATTATATAGTGAAAATGCATTATTCTTTGAAAATCTTCTTTTCTGCTCCTGGGTATTAAGTGAACTAACTAAGTACATACATGTAGTTATGATGAACAAGAGTTCCTCTTTCAAAATTTTGAATTTTATGGCCCCAGGGTCAGGGTTTCTGGTGTTAGGGTAGGTCTCTATTGATCATATATTGAAAATGCATTATTCTTTGAAAAATCTTCTTCTCTGCTTCTGGGTTTTATGCCAATGATCAATATATATATATTTATGATGAAGAAAGTTGCATCTAGCAAGATGGTTATTTTTTATGCCCCCTGGGGGGGTACATAGTCTGAAAATAAATTACAATATGTAATGCTTTGAAATCTGCTCTTTGGTATTAATCAACCATTTTATGATAAAATTTGCAAAATTTTGAAATATGTGCCCGAGGATCAGTGGTTCCTTTGGGGTGAGGTGCACAACAGGTTATAAAGTTGAAGTGCATTTTCTCTTTGTTACTCTGATCTATCTCTGGGTGTTAATTAAATAGAATAAGCATGCTAAGTGTATAATTATGATAAGCAATGGAGCCTCTTTCAGAATTGTGAATTGTGAATTTCATGGCCTCTGGTTTAAAACACGAACCAAATTTAATTGTTTGAAAGTTGTTACACAATACTCAGGTGACCTATAAGGACCGTGGGTCTCTTGTTCATAAGAAATATTTTGATATACAAATGATATATATAGAACCATTTATTTTAACAAAAAATGACATTGTCCACGAACTTTTTGGAGAACCCTTGTAATTTGTACTTTGAAATACGAATTACCTTTCATGGTGTAAGCATACATATATTTGTATATGGTGCTGTTCTTTCAATCTTATGTGTTGCAGTAACTAGAACTGCAACTTTTATTGAACATGTAACTATCTGTTTACATTTATTAATTTCAGAAATAAAGTGCCCAATACCACAGGTGATGTATGGTAAGGTTGAAGCAGCTGGTGATGTGGCATTTAAAGGGACAGCCAAACTGAAGTGTGATACTGGATTTATAGTGAATGGTACCAGCAGTGGTGAAAAAGATGTTACATGTGGAAGTGACGGGCAATTTTCAAATTTAGATCCATGCATCAGTAAGTTTACCTTTTATAAATTTTTTATGTTAAATGCTTTATTGAATCTTGGTGGTAATTAACTTCTTTTGAAACAGGGTTTAAACTTAACACTCGCCCACTCACTAATTGCAAATAAAATTTGGTATGGACTCATAAAATGGTAAATTAAAAATCTACAAGACCAGAATTCATTCCTAGTTCCCTTGATGAAAAACAGACCTTTTCCCATGTTTTTGTTTTAAAACTCCCAGTCAACCAAATAAATCAGAGTAGCATGGTCCTATTGTTTTTAAAAATATCCTTCGTCTAATCCATTTACCGGTCCTACATGATTTGTGAAATCCCTAAAACAATCTTGTTTTTTCCTAAACTGAATTTCCTCCATTCCTCTGTGTATGGTTGATACATGGTAGATATCCAATTTCTTTATTTTCAGTTACTCAGTCATATGAATAGGAAGTGTTATTAGGTGCCTACTTATTTCAGATGTGTTTCAAAAATATTTAAACTAAAAGAAATCTTATTCATGTGTCAGTGTCATTTCATCAGTAGGCTTTACAGTCCAATGTTCAGAAAATGGACTATATTTATTACCTTGTAGTAATCAAAGTACTGAAAGTACTGATAGGCGGAAGCATGATTGCAAGTCCTCATGTGCAAAACTTTAAAGACACATATTTGAAGTAGATCTATCTTAAGGGGGGGGGGGTGTTAATAAATATTTTGAAGGATTGAATCTAAAGAACAAGAATTAACAATATGTCTCCCTTTTGAAGCGGACAGATGAGAATAGGTGAAGTCAATAGCAATATGATCATTTTAACATTTATTTTTGTAAAGTATAACAAGATAAAATTGAAATGCAAGTTGCAATTATACATGAAATTTGTAAGATATGGTTTTTGGGAGCAAGAAATGAATAATTATTAAATTTCACACAAAAATGAGTACTAATGAGTAATAGAAAACAATAAACATCACAACTGCTTTTGATTTGTCTGTATATTAAGTTGACATAGTACCAATGAAACAAAGTCTTGTTAAGTTGCAAATCAAATAAGGATGCAACATACATAGAAGACCTTAAATAGATTTACAATTTACTTGTGATTCTATAAATGTCTTGATTCAATACACGTATGGCCCAGGTAGAACAAATCACAAGTCTCTAATGCTGATGACAGGTGAGCCCTGTGTCATGATGTCCACAATAAATGGATATTTTTCAGGAGAGCTCCTACCATGGCAGACCCTTGAACGCCAGACAATATTTTTTTATTCCTGTGGTAAACTTGTTTTTTCGGGATCGTAAAATATTGGTACATGCATCCTAATATCAGTAGTGTTTTCTTTTCTGGAGATTGTCTCCACCATTCTCCTGACAACTGTCTCTTATTAGAATTTTCTACAAAGTGAATAAGTGAAAAAAATAAAGAATATCTCATAATTATATTTAGCAAATATTCTTTTACAATTTATCCGACTTTCAATAAATGAAATCAAGGATTTCAAATAGCCCTTTATGATATATTTAATATATTTTCTAGGGACATCAACTTAAGCGGGTACTCGATCCAACGTCCAAGTACTGAATACTAAAAATAGATACTCGGTTACTCGGATGTATATTAAATAATTTCTTTTTTCAAAGTAAATATGTTTATCAAAACTTAACAATATTTACTTAAATATGCAAACGGTAATTAGCATGTTTTCATCTTCACCTAGCTGTAAAACACCCGTTATCGCCTCTACATGTAGCTGTGAATATACAGTAATTACTGACAATTAGCAGGCACATAGTCGTTCTCAACTATTGTACGTGGTCCTTAATTTTTGCATGAGTGACTTTAATAATTGTTTTCAGTATACATCATAATGATTGAAGTATTTGCAGTACACAGCAGTGAAATATGACGTGCATAGAAATGCAGCTACCCACTTCAACAGTAAAGAAATATATATTTAGAAATAACTAAAGATTCAAAACAGATGAGAGTCAATTTGCTAATTAGGTTTAGTGTATAAACTGGAAACAACCAATAAATAAAGTATTATAAGACTATGAGCATGCAATCCCTTCAACATCCATTTCTTATCTTTGAAGTTTCGCTTTTTTAATAAACAAACCTGCACAACAGTTTGTCCTCCTTTTGCGTTGATCAAATAGATCCAAAACAACCTTTTGTAATTTTGGGTGTATTAATTGTGCATAATTTTTTTTTGCTTTTTATTTGATAAATAACTTAAGTACTAAAAAATAATTTCCAATCGAATTATTGTTTATTTGTATATTTTTGTGGGTTAATAGAGATTAACTAGGCTCAAGAACAAACTTTTATCTACATTTTACCGTTAGTAACCGAGTATTCAATCGGGGAAAAGTCCGATTAAGCGATTATTAATTATCAAATGATTTGACCGATTTGACTTCCCTAATAGTTTCCTGTATTTCTCTCTCTCTCTCTCTCTCTCTCTCTCAAAAGCCTACTATTGTTCGTAATCATGCATTTGCAAGAAAACAGATTAAATGTATATAGGATATACAAGATATGGACTGATAAAAGTTAGTTTGGTGTATTTGAAAAATTGAAAAGAAAATAAGTCAATTTAACAAAAATACAAAATATCAAATACTTTCAAAAAATATTCGGTTCATTTTTGTCATTATTATAATAACAAGCAAATTCGTTATGCTATCAAACATATATGTATCATAACTTGTGACACTTATCCCACTTGAAATATATTGAATTGATTTAATACATGTACTCACCTTCAGAATCATTAGAATAGTGTATCTGACTGCGGTTGTGCTGAGTTGAGTTTTTCTTATTTATAGAGATGACACAGAGCAAAATTTCTACATATTCACCATGCAATGTTAATTATCCCGCTCTTTGTTAGCTGCCTCCGTAGGGACACATCTATACTGACTAAAATTGTGTCTTTGAAACTGTCCAATTTTCATAGCTTTGGACCATCCTTCAACATATTTACATTAAATGCGGGATATATAAATGTATACATAGACTCGGCATGATAATTCCTCAAATAATTTCTCCCAGGCATGCATGAAATTATATGCAGATACAGTATCAGTTCGTTCGATCAAGACCGACCAAAACAGGTATCATGTTACGATATCTAATTAAAGCATGTCTGCATAGGGAGGCGACATTTTCAAGTTAAAACAATAAAGATAAAGGTTACAATGAAAGATAAGCTAATCAGACAACGTGAGTTACCTTGCTAATGTTGAAGAGAATCCTGTCACTTCCATTGTAAATCATTTGTACTCCATGTGGGTTTGTTTACAATAAATTCACGCTGAATCGTCTCATGTTAGATTATTACGCGGAAGTAGTACTTAAGTATAAATAAACAATTGATAAAAGGAACTACATACCTCTTTTCTTCTATTTTCCAATAGATTATTTAAAAGATTAGTTCATTAGTAGCTGTATACATGTACCTGTCATTAATTCTTAGATATAATAATACCTACTTAATTGAACTATTTTGTCTCTCGTAATATTTCTAAACATCGCTTCAGGACCCCGTGATGTTGGACCCCATTTGTTTTTGTTTTAAACATACAGAGCTGTCGTTCGTTCTTCTCTCAAATGTGAAACGTATCAGGAGTACTAAAGTAACTATTAGTTTTATTATTAGGCTATTATTTTATTGGACTTTGTTTTATATTAATCAAAATAAATTGTTAAAATAAATTCAGCCATAACACACGATTTTGATATGATAATAACGATAAAGATTGGGAAGGGTGTCGAATATGAGTAGCGGTTGTATGCCCTTAGTTTAAGATACATCCGTTTGGAGTACCATGTCAGAGGGCAAAATTGACCTTTGACATCTTGAGAGGTAAAAAGGTCATCAAAGCAAATGCAATAGGCGGCTTCCGCCTAAAGGATAATAAAATTATTATTTATTGAATTTAATATCATTTCCTATATTTAAATTTGTATATGATATTTGATTTTACACAGTAAGAACTTCAATTTTCATTCAAACAGATATATGTATATTAAATTGGTTTCTAATTTAGCTCCAGTGTATTTAAAGGGTTAAAAAATAATCACAGAGATTGTGGGCTAACAAATTTAGCTGTAGGCTCCTAAATTTGAAACTTTAGGTGCCCAAAGGGCTAGTGGAATTTTAAGTTTAGTTTTAGCCCTGGAAAATATGGATTAATAGAGAATAACAACTAAGTTATTAAGAAAAACGTGGTTGTAATTAGTGAGCTTGTACACGTGGTAAAGAGTGACATATTTTGTTAGCATATATTAGGTTTATGAGGAAGTTCAAAAAAATTTAAAGACTAGTGTTTACTATAGTAACAATGAATTTGTAAATTAGTAAATTCATTTTAAAACTAACTAAAAAAATGGTAAAATGTCAACAGAAAAAAATCAAAAGGTTACATTTTCCATAATTTGAATTTATAATGTAGGTTTTCCATAATTTAAATTTATAATGTAGGAATAACGAAATATTTTTCCGCCTTTCATGAAATAAATTATCAATTTTTGTGTGACGTTTCAGATAAAATTTTATTAAATTATGGACTTCAAATCACAAAGAAAAATATTCTAAGAATGAGGAAAATATGAATTTTGAATCTAGATTTATATGAAATAAAATGTAATCATGTTTTCTCCCAAACGATTGTATTTAATATTATTTAAAAAAAAATCCAAATATTTAATTTAATCCTTCTAAGATATAAAAGACAATAAATTCAATAAACTGCATTATAATTTTATTTTTAACTGTATTCTTTAATACTTCATGAACATGATTATCGATAATAAAGACCGCCGACTGCTAGACAGAGGAAACACGAACTGAAACCTACGTTCATAATTAAATCAATATTAACACAACATTTTAGTGCATTTTATTATTAAAAGTAAAAGATATAAGACAGATTAATATATTTCTTTTATAATTTCATTTTAATATCTGTTATTTTTTTTTTCATCAAATATATTTTATCTAAAATACCTGGATATCAAAGAGCTCAAGATCGCCAACTTTGCCAGTAAATAAATCCCGATTTGTAAAATAAAGTTGTATTTTTGTAAAATACAAACTCTTAAAACACCTTTAATCTATCATTTCCATGTAGTTTTATGTACACGAAATGATTGGTTACTTTGCACCAGAGTTTTTTATAGACCTCTACTTTTTCCGTGAAATACGCACGTTTTGAAGCAGCTGTGCATGCTCATACCCCCGTTTGGGTTATGGTTTTCCTACTTCGTTTACCCCTGTTTAGGGGTTCAATCAGACTGTTGAAATACGCAGCATCTATGGGTGAAGAGGAACAAAAATTGTAAATTTCATGGTCAAAAATTAAATATATATATCAGGGACCTAATTATACTAACAGGATAGGTAACTCCTTCAGCGGCATGTTTATCAAACATCAGACACAAAACTACGAGTTGTTCAAACTACAGTAGTGTGACATAAATGAGTTCGCAAAATGGCCGCCGTCATCGTAAGTATTTAAGAAGGGCGGTGAACCAGTTGCTGAATTAACGTAATTGCTTCTCTTAAAGGAAAAGAATATTACCGTAAGTTAAAATTCAGGTACGACTTAATTAAATTAGTCCATTGTTGTAAATTTGGATTATTCCCCTTTGATAAATAATTTTCGTCTGCTTGGAGACATGGCTCCCCATGGTCGAGAATTGACGAGTGATCTAAAAGAAATAATCATTCAGATGTCAAATGAAGGTTTGTCAAGCTATAAAATTGAGAATCTAACCGGAATTAACAGACATACCATCCAAAAATTTCTCAAACGTGTGAGGGAAAGGGGTAACATAGAAAATTTACCGAGAAGTGGGGTGAAACGAAAAACTTCACAGAGAGATGACAGGGTTCTTTTCCGAAGCATTAAAATCAGCCGTCGTCAGACTTTAAAAGGTATAACATCCAGATTCAATGCCAGGACAGGATCTAATGTGTCACTCAGAACAGTTCACAGGCGATTATCAGAGGAAGGTTACAAGAGGTGTGTAGTTTCAAAGAAAACAACTGTTTCACACGTGAATAGAGAGAAGAGAACCCGATTTTGTCAACAGAAATTGCACTGGATAGTAAACAATCATTGGTCATCCATTATATTCAGTGATGAGACTAAGATAGTTGTTGGAAATAACGATAAAGTTCATGTCTGGAAGAAAAGTGAGGAAAGAATCCGTCCTGAATGTGTCGGGTTGCGTGATGATTTGGAAATGATCTGTCGGGCCTCCCTCATGTTTTGGGGTTGCATTTGTAATAATGGAGTTGGTACCTTAAAAATTGTGGATGGGAACATGAATAGCGAGAAATATATTACAATTCTTGATGTGTGTCTTTGGCCTGTAATCGCTCGTCATTTCCCAAACCGACGCTGGACTTTCCAAGAAGACAATGCCCCCTGTCATGTCTCCGCTTTTGCAAATCGTTGGAAACAAAACAACAACGTTAACCTCTAGCATGGCCCCAACAAAGTCCTGATCTCAATATTATAGAAAATGTCTGAAGAGTGCTCAAAATCCGTGTACAAAGGAGGACACATGAGGTCAGAAACGCGAATGATCTGGAGCGAATCGTCCATGAAATATGGGGTAGCCTCCCTTTGCACTAAATTCAGAGTTTATATGCAAGCATTCCCAGGAGAATTCCAAGTGTTCTACGCTCTAGAGGCCATATAACAAAATATTAACACAAAAAAGGTAAGTGGTAATATTATTTTATTGATAGAAATTAGGTTTTACATACTGCAAGCGCACCGCACACATGAATGACGGCGTCCATTTTGCGAACTCATTTATGTCACACTACTGTACATTTATTCCAAGTAAGAAGCCTGTTTTCTGAATAATGCCATTTATTCCTATAAGTATGTATTAATTGGAATGGATCCAAAATGTGTGTTTCAGGGACTTTTGACGGATAGGCCATAATAAAAATATTCCTAGATTCTCATCCCCGCCCGCCCCGATTTTATACCCCCGCCTCGATTTTTTTTATTTTTGTTTTTCTACGGTTTAATTCTGATCGGGATCGGTATTCATCTACCATTCTACTTTCGTTTTAAACCCCGCGAAAGTCGTCATGGTTTTTGACAGCTGAAAAGGTGGTGATTGCTGTTATACATGCGTATATATTGTAAACAAGGGTCATTGGTTAAAGAAGATTGGTGATAATGTGAAGTAAGCGATAATTGAACCTTTACTATGACTTTTATTCAGGTATTGTAGATAAAATTACACCGATTGACAAGGTCAATAAAAAATCTGCAAAATTGAAAAAATAAAAAATATAAAATAAAAGCCGCCCGCCCGCCTCGATTTTTAAAAAAATTCGGATGAGAATCTAGCAATTTATTTATTATGGCCATAAATATAGATGTAAACTTCTTTACTGAGTTTAGATTAAAGTTTTTAATAAAAATAATTTTTAGCTCTACTGGTCAGAGACCAGAAGAGCTTATGTGATAGTAATGCGTTCGTCGTCCATCCATCTGTCTGTCTAGCTGTCTGTCTGTCTCTAAACAATTTTTCAAAATGCTACTCCTTCTACAGTTTTGGTCTGATTTCAATATAACTTGGCACACAAGTAGATACACTAAGATACATAATTCTTTGTATCAGCTTTTGATTTCGATGAACAGTGTTACCGTGTTTACTACTAAAAATAAAAATTTCTGTTTAATGCTTTTAAAATACTACTCCTCCTACAGTTTTAGTATAATTTCGATATAACTTGACACACAAGTACTACAATAAGATACATAATTCTATCGGTTTTTCATTTTGATGGACGGTGTTGCCTTGGTAACTAAAAATAGAAATTTCTATGAAATACTTTTAAAATGCTACTCCTTCTACAGTTTTGGTTTGATTTCAATATAACTTAACATACAAGTAGACTACACTAAGATACATAATTCTGTATATTGGTTTTTGATTTCGATGAACGGTGTTGCTGTGGTTACTAAAAATAAAAATTTCTGAGAAATACATTCAAAATGCTACTCCTCCTACAGTTTTGGTTTGATTTCAACAGTCTATCCCAAAAGCACCGGTCCGTCGGACAAAACAGGTGAAAATCTTATTGGTGAGATGCACTGACTAGTAAATTCGGTCCGTTTGTTCGAGGTTTGTTTTGGTTGGGTTTTAAATTATATATTTCCTACTTCATCATATGGACGCTTTAACTAATACCAAAACACATTATTAAAACGTTTTGTTGATTGTGATTGTTTTAAAACTTACTTTCGCCACGATGTCTCTGAAAAATTTCGAAGGGACACTGCCAGGAAAGAAAAAGAAACATTTCAGTTAATCTTTTAATGTGTTATCTGTTTATTGATTCATTTGCTACGAAGTAACATCGTTATTATCATTATATGATAAACGTTATGGACCGGTGAAAATTCGTTTGGTCCTGTGAAATTGTGTTAACTGTCTGTCCGAATGTCCTGTGGCAATTTTTCTTTTTCGCGGAGACTGTTTCAATATAACTTGGCAAACAAGTAGACTACACTAAGATACAAAATTCTTTATATCATTTTTTGATTTCGATGAATGATGTTGCCTTGGTTACTAAAAATAGAAATGTCTGAGAAATACATTTAAAGTGCTACTCCTCCTACAGTTTTGGTCTGATTTCAATATAACTTGGCACACAAGTAGATTACACTAACATACATAATTCTCTTTATCGGTTTTTGATTTTGATGAACGATGTTGCGTTGATTACTAAAAATTGAAGTTTCTGTGAAATTTTATCAAAAATGCTACTCCAAATACAGTTTTAGTCTGATTATAATATGATTTGGCATGCAAGTAGACTACACTGAGATACATAATTATCCGTTCTGTGTTTTTGATTTGAAGATTGATGTTGCCATGGTAACTAAAATTGAAAATTCTGTAAAGTTTTAGTAAAAGCTACTCCTACAATTGTAGTCTTATTGCAGTCTTGCCACAAAAAGAAACTTAATCAAGGATCATTATTCTATTTATTGCTTTTGTAAAGTTTTAAGTCCCAACTGCTTCTTTTCTCTTCCTTTATTTTAAGTACAAACCAGTAGAGCTACAATCTTGACAGAGACTTCTGGTTGTAAAATAAGGTATTGAAGTTTGTAGTAATTCAAATTGTCAATTTTTGTTGTAGATGAAGATGAATGCTCTAGTGGTAGTCCATGTCAAGGCAGCAGTAACACAGAATGTATAGATACCATTGGTTCTTATATATGTAAATGTAACAATGGTTTCAATAGAACAGGAGAAACAGGAAGTTGTACAGGTAAGTCTAATAGGTCAAGGTATCTACCTTATATGTATATTGTTGTCATTGCACACAGCGGTGCTTACAGCAAACAATGGTCCAATCCAATGAATGAACAGAAAAGCATGATGGCCTACAACATGTTTGTATTCTACTATGAGGAGTGATCAAAAAATTCGTGAACTCAATATTTACTAAACCACAATTTAGATTTTGAGTGAAATTTAGCACACCTATAGTCATGGACATGTTCTATAAATAGCATATGAAAAGTAATGCTTTTCTCAATCACTGTGACATCACTGTGAAAATGATGTCAATATGTAGATGACTCATGACGAAAAATGGTTGTCACAGTCTTACGCAAGAAACGCATGGTTGTAGAGTTTAATGTATAACTTGGAAATTCCTTTGAAGTATCTTATAATAATTTGTACAAGGTTTATGAAGACAATAGATTTTTCTTACATTAATTCATAAATGGGATTGTTAGTTTTAGTGAAGGGAGGGAGATGGTTCAAAATGACGTTTGTTTTGTAGCACAGCGAAAGCAAGCTGGGGAAGAGATGTACGTGTCTTTTGTTGGGCAATTTGCTATGAAAGATCATGATGTTATCGATAGAAAAATAGTTTAATATCTTAACAAATATATCATTAAATCCCCTAAAACATCGTTTGCTTTAGACTTTAAATATATTAAATATGATAAAAAGAATGCACCCATACTATATATCTATATTGGATAATCAACGTTCCTTAGACAGTGGCCTAGGGTTGTGATGGACACCATGTTCTTTCTGGGAAAGGACATACCTACCTAACCATCCTATTTCTGAGATTTGGCCATTTCTGACAAATGGACTCTGTTCTTGATATAAAAATTAACTTGCATAGTAAGAAATCTATCTCTCGGAAAAATATTTTAGCATCTATGAACAGATTGCTTAGGAGCATGTCACTTGACTACCTGGACCATGTGATTCGCGCATGGGCTGAACGGTGGCAGATATGCATTAAAACCAGAGAGGGCTATTTTAAAAAGTAATGAACACCGAAACCTAATTTCATTTGTTTTATGGAAGTTATTCAATTTGTTTGCGAACTTTTTGATCACCCCTCGTTAGGGCTGGGCAAAAATATCGATATTTTGGTATATTGCAATACAACGACAAAAAATATCGTATCACAATACGTTTTTGTAATATCGATATACAGGCAAAATGCTTTGACTAACTAAAGGAATTTTATCATTAAATATAAGAACAAATGTAAGAAAGGTTTGTTATTAATCCAAACAGTAAGACAGGAACTGTTTTATGGGTGTATTTCAAAGCAGAAATATAATAAAACCAACAAGATTTTTTTTTCTTTTGCTTACTTATCATAGTTATGTACATTCTGTATGTAAATTAAAGTTAATATAATAAGAAAATGCCATTTTAATAACATTAAAAATATTGCAATACATATCGCAATACAGTTAAAAATATCGCAATATATCACAATACGAATTCTGATTAAGGTATGTCACTCGTGAAATATGTTATATCAAGGATTTTTTGAGAAGTATATTTTGGATAAGTACTCATATAGTATGACTCAAAATCGCAGAGAAAAGAAGGGGTCAATGTGCATCTTACTTAGCTACGGTACAATTAAGTTGATCTTTTTGCACTTAAATTTTAACTCTTTAATTTCACTTTAACCTTTATCATATTCTATCAGATGTAACAATGGCTATAATTTTAATCTTATTTAACGTAAAATAGTTTGAATAATATTTATCATTGAACAAATATTGCAAATTAATGCACATAAATTATTGTGTGACCTTTTTGCACTTATAAAGGAACATATTTGGGGTATGAGAAATCTAAATACTGTAAAATCACATATTTTTGTGGTTGCAAATTTTCGAGGTTTGCCCAAAAATTATTGATATGTGGGGATTTGATTTCATGATTAGAGAAGTGTTGAGTAATAATTCATATTAAACTTTACATTTCGTGGTGGTCATGAATTCGTGGGTCTTTCCATACCTCAAAAACAACGAAAATTAAACCCCACGAGAATTAGTGATTTCACAGTAGGCAATAAAATATTTTCTTGTATCAAACTTTTTACGAGTTGAGACCTGATCAGTCACAAGTATTGAGAAAATTAAAATAAGGAATGAAAAAGTCGGGGTCAGTGATGTAAATTATGAAATGTTTGTCAAAATATGCGATTTTCAGACAAAAAATGGTGTAAATTTTATCTTGTCTTCTCAATATATCTTCATTTCTCAGCAAAGTTTGTTGAGGGAAGGTCAAAAATTTGTTCTAAAAATATAAATTGAGACCCATATTAATATTCCTAGCATATCATAACGGAAAAAATTCTCCAAGTAAAGGTATGTGAGGTTAAAGTTTCAAGGTATTAAAAAAATTAATAAATGTGCAGATTTGCCGAATTTTCTGCTAAATATCATTCCACCAAAAGAAATAGTCCCTCATAAATTATGCTTCTTTGTGATCGTACAAGTTTTTGAGCAGTTTTTTCATTGAATGTTGAACAATTTACATTGTTTAATTTATGTCATAAAAATTGAACTATAATGAATAGTTTTGAAGTTAAAGGTTCTGCCCGAACTTTTCTAAAAAGCTGAGAGTGACATACCTTAAGGCAAATTTAGAACGCGATTTCTAATGACTGTGGGAAAGTCACCTAATAATTATTTTTGATGTTTTTGTGAAAAAAAGGATAGAGTAGGTACTAATTAAGTGTGATCAGTGTTTGGAAAAATGTAAGGATGTCAACGAATAGTCGACGATTCGACTATCAGACGATTGGACAGACGATCGAATAATAAAATGACATTCGAATATTTAATAAATGCCAAAAAAAGGAGGTGATAAAAAAATTCTCATCTCAAATTTGATAAAGCGTCATTTTTCAAACCATTATAGTATCCGCCCTCAGATGAATAAGAGCTCAAACACAAGTCGCAGTATATAGATACTTTCTACATTGTACATACTGTAAAGTACAGTAAGTACATACAGCGATAATTATTTCTCAATTACTGACCTTTTTGTTATTGTAGTAAATTATGCAGCCCTATATTGGACTTTGAAAATTATTGATTGGACTTGTACCAATTATAAATTTATTTATTACCTCTAAGAATCTTCAAATGCTATAGGAATACACACCAGCCGTGTAGTTTTGAAATTTCGATAATTATTAAAACAATCTTACAAAGTGAAGACATTTTGATAGCCGGGCTAATCATTAATTGAAGCAGTATTAAACAATATCACTCGACGTGTGGATAGTGTGTGTTTCACAGGCACTTGCATTGTTTCGGAAATAAAATTTTAACCCATAGTATACTATGAGTTAACATTTTTTTCCCGAAACAAGTGCTTGTGGTGTGTTTACCCCTTCCCTTTTCCAGTTCATTTAATATGCTTTAAAACAACGTGCTAACAATGTTCTAAGGGTACTAGAATGAGCCCAATTTATGAAATGTGATTTACGAGAATTCATACATTTTGGAGACTTGCTAGTGTAAATCTGTTTCATTTCAAGATATTATTCCTACTTTAGGTTTCACTGAATATCGGTGTGTAATACACTGTATAGGCATTTGATGTTTCTTTTTACACAAACTTGTGAAAAGGGTTTTTGATTTATAAATACGCTATCGATGAGATTTATTTTTCTCAAAAAAAAAAAATGTTTTGAATAGTCGACTATCGTTCGAATAATACATTCGAATTTTCGACTAAGGAAAATAAATATTTTGACATCCCTAGAAAAATGTATCTTGTCTTTCTGATTTAAAAAAACTGGCCTAAAATGTACCTGTAGTATATTTTAGTAAGCCATAATGTAACTCATTCAGCTGATTGGATGGTTTGTCAGTCACAAAGGTGCCTCATTTAGCGTTTTTATTAATCTGTAATCACAGAAATTAATTTCCCTGACCTGTTTAAATATAAAACAAAATGCAAGCTTTTAGCAGAACTAATGCTTTTGCCATTTGTGCGTAGCTGGAATAATGTAGCCCTCTCCGATTTTTTTTAAGTCTGATATTTTCTGGAGAGGGCTGCAATTCCACAGCATATCCGTAATGGTGCAAAAATATTTTTTTAAATACGGGCGACTGCAGGTAGAATAAATGGTTTTTACATTCAACTTACTTCTAATAAGATGAAATTTTTATTCACTGTCGACATCATAGCCCGTTAAACGCGAAAACCATGTAAAATAAATCTGTGTTGTACCTTTCGCTTTACTCAGCAGCCATGACATTTCAGGCGTGACATACTGAGACTTGCGCTTGAAATTTAGAATAACTCAGTAAAGCAAATATCGATGTTTATAAATAATTGTGATGAATAGTTAACACTAAACATCGATAAATAAAATCATTCCATGTGTTATTTTTTCGTAAACAGCGATATTTAGGCTTAAAATAAGGTAATTCCAAAGAAATCCACTCCCTATAGATCCTTAATCTCATTGGCTGTCCCAAAATAAAATCTGTCAAGGTCGGTAAACATGGCGGATAAATTTAAGTTGTGATGTTGACATACACGAAAAATACGGATATATGGATTGTTCTGTATATATTTTGATCGATTTATATCTGGGATAACTACATTTTAGAAGTCCAGGTAAGTCATATTAATAAAATAGCCGTTTACTAACAATTTGAGCCGAAATCCGTGCGGGAGTGAATCGCTACCGCATTGCACCATTACGGAGATCCTAAGAAGTTGTAGCCCCCCCCCCCCCCCCCCCCCCAAAAAAAAAGGAAGAAGACTACATTATTACAGCTAATTTGTGCGGTGTGCAGATTCTCTGAATTAGCTTGTTAGGGCCCTGCTCTGTGGGTGCCTTATATTGATCAGTGTGTTCCGTCCGTCTGTCCATCAGATATCTCTTGCCCGGAGCATATCTTCTCTCTCCTTTCCCAATCTGGCTCATACTTCACCTAGAGAGTGCCTTTATGTGAAGGGTGTGCAGTGATCTTGAACCATGTTTCTAGGTCTAAGGTCAAAGTCAAAGCATATGAAAAATCCGTGTCCAGAGTATATTTTCTCTGCCCTTGGTCAATCGATGTGCAGCAGTGACCTTGAATGAAGATTCTAGGTCAAGGTAAAAAATAACCTCTCTGTTTAAAATCTTTGTTCGGTGCATAATTTCCTTCCCTCAAGACCAGTGAACATCAAACTTTACCAATTAACTCAGGATACGGAACATTTGTGATTTTCCTTCCATATTTTGATAGAGGTTAGAGGATATGCAACATTCATGAGTTTTGTGCCGTTTTGATTGAGGATGTAGAGCACTCATGATTTTCGTGCCATTTTTTTTTATATTTCATTTCATCATACAAATACTTTGCTACAAAAATTATCCTATTATTTTTTCAGAGAGTAGTTACTTTTTATCGCCTTTAGACCCAAACAACACATCTCTTAATAGTACACAAATGTTCCTCTTCCAAATAAAGCCTTTTCATCTACCTTACATTTTTGTGTTCATTACTGAAAGCGGGGCCCTTTGAGATGGCCCCATCTAAATGATATCTAGTTTATTATATTTTCATGTAAAATGCTATAGCAGCTAATAAGTCATGATATTATACAGAGCTCAAGTGAGTTTTTCGGATCCCAATTTGTCTGAAGTCCATCTATCCATCTAGCTGTCTGCCTGTAAAGTTCACATTTTTGACTTCAGAACCACTGGGCCAATTTCAACCAAACTTGCAACAAAGCATCCTTGGTTGAAGAGGATTCAAGTTTGTTCAAATGAAGAGCCACATCCTCTTTCAAGGGGAGATAATCAAGAGATGAAGAGTGAAGATTTTGTGGTTGTTTTAATAATCTTCTTCTAATATGGAAGCATCCACTGGTAGTGTAGATTGAAGTTTGTTCAAATCATGACCCCCAGGGGCGGGGTGGAAAAATCTTTAAAAATCTTTTTCTCAAGAACAACAAAGCCATGATTGGTCAAATTTAAACGGAAGCATCCTCAGGAAGTGTAGATTCAAATTTGTTTAAATCATGACCCCTGGGATTTGGACCAAAATGAAAGTTCAAACTTATAGGGAAAAAGCCACTGTAAGTCAAAGAAATATGTAAGGATCCTAAGTGAAGATTCAAGTTAATTTAAATCATACCCACCTTTTTTAGGGATAGGTACTAGAATAAACTAATGATGCATTTTTAAGCTACTGGATTGATTTTTGCTAATTCCTAGCCACTGTACTCATGTGAGCGATGTGGCCCATGGGCCTCTTGTATCTCTATTTCTTATACAGATATAAATGAGTGCAATGATGAAAATGGAGGATGCAGTCAGAGGTGTAATAATTATGTTGGATCTTTCAATTGCTCTTGCAACCCTGGCTATCAGTTATACTTGGAACCAAATTTCAACAATATCAGCTTGGCAGATGGAGAGACTGGAACAAGAGCTGGAGATAAAATTAGAATTAACTACACATGTGTCCGTAAGTAACAACATTCTGAAAACAGCATATTTGTGACATGTACTAATTTGTACTGAAAGAAAATCTACTTGACAGACTTCCAGACTTGATCTGTTCTTGGTTATGTTTTTCTTAGGTCTGTTTAACCCTTTCCATTGCAAAGATTTTAAGCATTTCTAAACATATTGATATTGAGACTTCAATGCATTTCTACGGGTGTTTCTTGTAATTTTTGTATATACCAATGTTTATATATTCTGAAAGCAGGTATTGTGTAGTTTCTGAAAATGATAATGAAAATATTATTTCAGTTGCCATGGCAACGAACTACACTATAATCATGCTGGAATTTCCATTTATTCAAGATAGAGTTTCATTCTGGTTTTTTGCTTTGTTAAAAATAATCTATTATTGTGTTGAAAATTATGAGCATGTACATTTTTTAAAACCAATTTTAAGTATTTTGGGGGGATGGGGTGGGTTTACGAGGTAATCACCAGAATTTAGCATTTTAACATATTACATGTTACCACCACATTAATTTCGATAATGGCAAAATCGCTCGAATAGTGCGCAAAGTTTAACTGGAGCTAGAAAAAAAACTGGTACAACCATTAAAAAGGTTTTCTGAATATTATTTCATCATAATAATTATTATTTTCTCTTTCTAATGGTGCAAGCATTATTCTGATATATGCAGTATTAACGAAGTTATGAATGTTTGTTCACACTATACTGGTTTTCAAGTCAGGTGCGTAGAAATGCATATATGCCATGAAAGGGGTAAACATGACTCATGCAGCTAAGATTAAATTTGTTTCACTAGTATATATACAGAGCTTAATAACCCTTGCATCCAAGTTCTGCAAAAGAACCCTGTCCCAATTGATAATTTTTTTTTCCCAAAATGTAAATGAAAATTCCCAAATGACAAGCAGATTTAATTTTCCAGTGTAGAAAAAGTTGAATATTGTCTTTTTTAGCTCACCCGAGATCTAATTTTCAAAAATTGACATATGATAGGGGTGCATATTTGACACACAATCTGCCATAAATTATGGCATCCCATTCACTAAAATACAGAAAGCAGAGGACCGCAATTCTTTGAATTTTCTTGTATAATCTTGATATGGAAACATCCTCATATAATGTAGATTCAAGTTTTTTATGCCACGCCATGATTAGGAAAACATGTATAGTTTTTGTCATGTCCGTCCTCCACCATTCCATCTGTCTTTCCATCGGGCTAAAAGAAACTATTCTAGATATTTTTATCAAACTTCATATGCTGATAGATATTGAGGAGAAATCTACAACTGCATCAACATTTTTTGACCTTGACCTTCCTTTGACAAAATTGACCTTAACCTCGCTTTTATTAAACTAGTGTTTAGCTCAGTTTTAAGAATTCTATTCAAGGTAGTCTAATCAAACTTCATATGTTGATGCATACTGATGTAAACTATCTAACTGCAGCATAAATTTTTGACCTTGACTTTTCCTTTGATCTTCACTTCACTTTTCTTTAAATTAGTGGTTAGGTTAATTTTAAAGAATTTTAAGAGAAACCATTCAAGTTGTGTAATGAAACTTCAAATGATGATAAAACTTATGTAAGCTTTACAATGCTTCAATCTTTTTTTACCTTAACCTTTCCTGTGACTTGACCTCACTTTTCTAAAATTAATGTCAAGATCAGTTTTGAATAAACAATTCAAGATATATTTATCAAACTTCATATGCTGATACATACTGCTGAGAGCTATTAATGCATCAACTTGTTTTAAACTTGAATTTTCCTTTGACCTTGACCTCACTTTTTAAAAATTAGTGTTTATCTAAGTTTTAAATAAACCATTCATAAATAAACTATTAATTATATTTTTATCAAGCTTGATATGTTACTAGTGAATTCATACTGATGTAAGCTTTTCAACTGCAACAACATTTTGACCTCAACCTTTCCTTTGACCTCTTTTCTTAAAAAGAGTGTTAAGCTCAATTTCATTTAATCATTCAAGATATTTTTATCAAGCTTCATATGCTGATATGTATTAGTGAGAGATAATCAACTGCATCAAAAACTTCACCTTGCATATTCCTGTGACCTTGACCTCCCTCCTCTTTAATTTGTGTTTTGCTTAGTTTTAAAGAAATAATTTAAGACATTTTTATGCTTAGCATGCACTTATACATAATTTGGTGAGAATATATTATCTATATCCAACTCATTTAGATTTTAGTTTCAATTCTAAAGAAACTGTTCAAGATATTTTCATCAAACTGTATACATTAAATACAAATTTTCATGTAGCATTAATAATATACATTCGGGGGGACATTCATGTCCTATAAACATATCTCTAGTTTTTCAAATCATGACCTCAAAGGCTAGGGTCAGGCCACAATTAGGGATCAAAGTTTTATATAGGAATAAAAGGAAACAAATCTTCAAAATTCAAGAACAACAAGAGCATGATTAATATGGAAACATTCTCAAGAGGTGTAGATTCAAATTTGTACAAATCATGACCCCCTGGGTAAGGGAGGGGCCATTTTTCCTACCCCTTTTTGCCATCCACATGAAAATGCAAATTTGAATCCATTTTACATATACACAAAACAAACCAATGATTTTCCAAATGATCATGATTTAAGGCTAATGCATAAAATATGAGGGAAGTTCTTGGAAGCAGGGTGATTAAACATTTCAAATATTTAAAAAAACAAAACAAATTTCGACCCCCATTTGACTCCCCAGGCAAAATGAAAATACCGAACCCTTACTGCACATCTACATGACACCACCAACCATCCCTTAAAAGATGATTAGGCTACTGAGTAAAATGTAAGTGGAGTTCAGGGAAGACGGGGCTTTTTGCATAAAAAACGTCATTTTTCGACCCCTTTTGACCCCCTGGGCCAAAATGAAAATTCCGAAACCTTACTGCACATCTACATGACACCACCTATCATTTCTTAAAAGATGATTAGGCTACTGTGTAAAATGTTAGAGGAGTGCAGGAAAGACGGAGCTTTTTGCATAAAAACGTCATTTTTTACCCCTTTTGACCCCCCGGGGCAAAATGAAAATTCCGAAACCTTACTGCACATCTACATGACACCACCAACCATCTCTTAAAAGGTGATTAGGCTACTGAGTAAAATGTAGGAGGTGTTCAGGGAAGAAGGGGCTTCTTGCTTAAAAAACGTCATTTACCCCCCGGGGCAAACTCAAAATTCCGAAACCTTACTGCACATCTACATGACACCACCAACCATCTCTTAAAAGATGATTAGGCTACTGAGTAAAATGTAAAAGGAGTTCAGGGAAGTCGGGGCTTTTTGAATAAAAATACATCATTTTTCGACCCCCATTTGACCCCCCGGGGCAAAATCAAAATTCCGAAACCTTACTGCACATCTACGTGACACCACCAACCATCTCCCAAAATATAATTAGGCTATTATGTAAAATGTAGGAGGAGTTCAGGAAAGACAAGCTTTTGGCATAAAAAAACGTCATTTTTCGACCCCCATTTGAACCCCCGGGGCAAAATCAAAATTCCAAAACCTTACTGCACATCTACATGACACCACCTACCATCTCCCAAAAGATGATTAGGCTACTATATGAAATGTAGGAGGAGTTCAGGTAAGAAAAGTGTGACAGACGGACGGACGGACATGATTAACAACAATACACCCGAACTTTCTTTAGAAAGTGCGGTAATAATTATCGGTCTTTTTTTTCCTAAGATAGATGATATAGGTAAATTTGTTTATATTGGATACGGCAAGAGTTACTGTTCTTGCGCATTGCATCATGGGACGGAAAACCCTCGTTTGGGTAAACTGGGGTTCGACTAGACTGCTACTGGGGTTTTATTGTGTGAAAACAACAATAGCGAACTTCATTTTTAGCTCTACTGGTCAGAGACCAGAAAAGCTTATGCGGTAGTAATGCGTCCGGCGTCCGGCCCTCTGTCTGTCTAGCTGTCCGTCTGTCTGTCTGTAAACAATTTTTCAAAATGCTACTCCTCCTACAATTTTGGTCTGATTTCAATATAACTTGGCATACAAGTAGACTACACTAAGATACATAATTCTGTATATCGGTATTTGATTTTAATGAACAGTGTTAGCTGGACCAGAAGAGCTTATGCAATAGTAATGGGTCCATTGTCCGTCCATCCGTCTGTCTGTCTGTAAACAATTTTTCAAAATGCTACTCCTCCTACAATTTTGGTCTGATTTCAATATAACTTGGCATACAAGTAGACTACACTAAGATACATAATTCTGTATATCGGTATTTGATTTCGATGAACAGTATTAGCTGGACCAGAAGAGCTTATGCAATAGTAATGGGTCCATTGTCCGTCCATCTGTCTGTCTGTCTGTCTGTAAACAATTTTTCAAAATGCTACTCCTCCTACAGTTTTGGTCTGATTTCAAAATTACTTGGGGCACAAGTAGACTATACTAAGATACACAATTCTATGCATCGGTTTTTGATTTTAATGAACAGTGTTTTCGTGGTTACTAAAAATAGAAATTTCTGTGAAATGCTTTCAAAATGCTACTTCTCCTACAGGTTTGGTCTGATTTCAATATAACTTGGCACACAAGTAGACTACACTAAGTTACATAATTCTGTGCATCGGTTTTTAATTTCAATGAACTGTGTTGCCGTGGTTACTTAAAATAGAAATTTCTGTGAAATTCTTTCAAAATGCTACTCCTCCTACAGTTTTCGTCTAATTTCAATATAACTTATCACACAAGTAGACTATTTTATGATACATACTTCTTTGCATTGGTTTTTTATTTCGATGAACGGCGTAGCCGTGGTTACTAAAAATGGAAATTTCTGTGAAATGCTTGCAAAATGATACTCCTCCTACAGTCTTGGTCTGATTTCAATATAACTTTGCACACAAGTAGACTATACTAAGATACATAATTCTTTGCACTGGTTTTTGATTTGAATGAACAGTGTTGCTATGGTTACTAGAAATAGAATTTCTTTGAAATGATTTTAAAATGCTATCACAAATATAGTTTTAATTTGATTATGATATAATGTGTCATGCAGATAGAATACACTCAGATACATTATTGTCCTTTATTTTGTTTTTTAATTTATTTCGGATGAACGGTGTTGCCATGGTAACTAAAATTGAAAATTCTTTAAAGGTTTTATCAAAAGCTGCTCCTACAGCTGTAGTCTTATTGCAATATTGCCACCAAAAGACTTTATCAAGGATCATTATTCTATTCAATACTGTTGTAAAGTTTCAAGTCCCACCTGCAACTTTTCTTTTAATTTATTATAAGTATAAACCAGTAGAGCTACGGTCTATGGTCTCGACAGAGACTTCTGGTATCATATATAATTTACATTAACTACAGCGTACATGCCAGGTTTGGGGGAAATGTACTGTCAGGTATTCTTAAGGGACCGTCTCAAACTAAATGTACATGTACTATAGGATTTTGTAGGAAAGTGCCAATTTTTAGCACTTTAAAGCAAATTATACAAATACTACAATAGACTTTTTGTTCAAACTATAATATATGATGAGTAATACTATACTGTACATTATATGTAAAAAACACAAAATTCTACATCTTGTTACCAGAGTGGACATCTCAAAATGCCAAAAATTAACAAATTTTTCTGTTTATATAGAGTACTACAAAATATGATGGACACAAAGGATTTAAATGAAAACATAATATAAATAATAAAGAGATTCTCAAATTTGTATGTTTTAGATTTCAAGAGCGTATGTTTATTACTTTTTTTAGGTCACCTGAGTAAACTCAGGTGACCTATTCTATCCGTTTTCGTCCGTCGTCGTGCGTTGTGCATTGTGCGTTAACGTGCGTCGTTCGTCGTCCGTCGTCCATCGTGTGTTCATATTTGAACATTTTCAGCTTCTTCTCTGCAACCACTGAACCAATTTCTACCAAATTTGGTACAAAGCATCTATGGGTAAAGGGAAACAAAATTTGTGAATTTCTTGACCCCTGCCCCCCTGGGGCCTGAGGGGTGGGACCAAAACCACTAAAATTAATGCAATCTTTAAAAATCTTCTTCTTTACTCCTGGACATAAAGCAGTCAAACTGTTTCCAAGATTGTAATCAGCATTGAGTCCTCTACCAAAATTGTGAAATTCATGGCCCTGAGGTCAGGGGTTCTAGTGCTAGGGCGGGGCTAAATAAGTATATAGTGAAAATGCATTATTTCTTTGAAAATCTTCTTCTCTGCTCCTGGGTATTAAAGAAACCAACTAAGTACATAGTTATGATGAGCAAGAGTGCCTCTACCAAAATTGTGAATTTTATGGCCCCAGGGTCAAGGGTTCTAGTGTTAGGGTGGGGCTCTATTGATTATATATTTAAAATACATGAATTCTTTGAAAATCTTCTTCTCTGCTCCTGGGTATTAAATAGACTAAATAAGTGCAAAGTTATGATGAGCAAGAGTGCCTCTTCCAAAATTGTGAATTCTAAGGCCCCAGGGTCACGGGTTCTGGTGTTAGGGTGCTCTATTGATTATATAGTGAAAATATATGAATTCTTTGAAAATCTTCTTCTCTGCTCCTGGGTATTAAAGAAACCAACTAAGTTCATAGTTATGATGAGCAAGGGTGCCTCTTCAAAAATTGTGAAATTTATGGCCCAAGGGTCAGGGGTTCTAGTGTTAGGTCGGGGCTCTATTGATTATATAGTGAAAATACATTAAATCTTTGAAAATCTTCTTCTCTGCTGCTGGGTATTAAGCAGATGAACTACCTATATAGTTATGAGCAAGGACCCTAATCTTCCAGAATTGTGAATTTCAAGGCCCCAGGGTCAGGGGTACCATACAGTTGGGGGGGGGGGGGCTTATATACAGTGTGCTGAAAATGAATGGTTTGAAATCTGTTCCTTGGTATTAATCAAATATTTTTGAAAAGTAAGGATACCTTTTCAAAAATTGTGCAATCTGTGGATCTAGGCCTAAGGGTCAGAGGTACATGTGTGGTAGGGGCACTATTAATTATTGCTGAATATTACTGATTAGTTGAAATGCTTTTTTTTGTTCCCCTACCCTGACTATGGGTATTTAGTAACCAAACTAAGCAACTGCTAAGTGTATAGTTATGATGATCAATGGTGCCTCTTTCAAAATTGTGAATGCTATAGCATCTGGCTTAAAACATGAATCAAATTCAATAACTGGAAAGTTGTTGCATAATGCTCAGGTGACCTAGAAGGCCCTTGGGCCTCTTGTCTTTAATAACTTTTTTATTACCCCTTTCTTTAAGAGCTTCAGTTAATCAGAAATTCAAAAACACACTATAACGCCCTGAACCTTCCTATCAGTTGCAAAATCGGTCTATAAATCAGTAATATAAAATTGTAATTACATTTTTGAACCTGTAATTTCTTAATATTGTTTTATTTTATTAGTTAAGTGAAAAAAAGTCGATATAGAACAGTAAAACACTTCATTAGCTCTACTGGTCAGAGACCAAAAGAGCTTATGCGATGGTAAGGTGTCTGTCGTCCGTCCGTGTCTGTCTGTGCATATGTCTGTAAACAATTTTTCAAAATGCTAATTCTCCTACAGTTTTGGTCTGATTTCAGTATTACCTGGCACACAAGTATGCTACACTAAGATACATAAATTAGTGCATCGGTATTTGATTTCGATGAAAGGTGTTGCCATGGTTACTAAAAAATAGAAAATTTTGTGAAATTCCTTTAAAACGCTACTTCTCCTACAGTTTTGGTCAGATTTCAGTATAACTTGGCACACAAGTAGACTACACGTAGATACGTGAATGAGTGCATTAGTTTTTGATTTCAAAGAACGATGTTGGTGAGGTCCTGTGTCCCAGTCGGTGCTGGCACGAAAAAGATCCCTCCCTGCTCTCCACCGGCAAGCGGTGGCGTCTCCATATGAGTGAAAAATTCTCGATAGGGACGTTAAACTAAATACAATCTATCAATCATTCATTTGCTTGCTGAAAGCTAGGCCCTTTGAGATGGCCACCATCTCAATAATATCTAGTTCTTATCAATTTAGATTGATTGATTGATTGTATATTGTGTAACGTCCCTCTCGAGAATTTTACACTCATATGGAGACGTCAACGTATGTCGGTGAAGGGGTTCAAATTTTGACCTTTACTCGGCACTCAGGGCCATTGAGCAGTGAGGGATCTTTATCGTGCCAACGCTTGTCGCTGACACGGGGCCTCGGTTTTTAAGGTCTCATCCGAAGGACCCGCAACTTCCACTTCAAAGTGCCGAGCGCATGGCGAAGGAACAGTTGCTACCCATTTTAACGACTAGGTCGGTCGCGGCCGAGATGCGAACTCACGACCTCCCGATCACGGAGCGAGCGCTCTACCGACCGAGCTACCGTGAACGGTTTATCAATTTAGAAGGTGAAATAGTATTCTATAATTAATAAAGCATTTTGATTTATGAGAAAATACCAAATGTTGGTATTCAAGGCAAAATACTATTTTGAAAATAGAGTGAATAGAATTGTATGCAGTAATATTTGAACTAATGTTAAACTGTATGATTTAAAAAAGAAGAGAAAAAAAATGAAATGATTTTTATTCATTTCGAATAGATAGTTTTTTGTCTTTAATTGATCAAAAAGTTCAAATGCCAAGAATATATTCTGTTCTTCAATTTCAACTGCAAGTGAGACATACATGTATTAGGAATAATGATAGAGATTAACTATTTATAATTTTAGGAGCTCTGTGTCCAACACTCTCACCTCCTATGAACGGAACAATTCTGAGCAAAAAGAAGTTGTTCTACTATGAAGATGAAATAACTGTGGAGTGTAACCATGGCTACTACCCAAATCCTCAGAGGACTACACTAAAATGTGGGGTAGAACAAGGCGTTGGGAAGTGGTCAGAAGATATGATAAATTGTACAAGTATGTTATATATACTGTAGTTCTGTTTTGGATAAATTGTTAAAAGTTATATAGCTTTTTGAAGATTTTTAATATGAATTTCGAAATGAAAAAAGTGAAGTTCTGTTCTACATTAAGCAAAAAGGGAGAGTGTTCTGTTTTTAGCTCACCTGAGCTGAAGGTTCAAGTGAGCTTTTCTGATCAAAATTTGTCCGTTGTCTGTCGTTGTTGTAGTCGTTATTGTCGGCGTCGTCGTAAACTTTTCACATTTTCCTCTTCTTCTCAAGAACCACTCGGCCAATTTCAACCAAACTTGCAACAAAGTATCCCTGGGTGAAGGGAATTCAAATTTATTTAAATGAAGGGCCAAGCCTTCTTCCAAGGGGAGATAATAATGAATTAATGAAAAATTAATGGCATATTTTAAAAATCTTCTTCTCCAGAACCATGGGCCAGGAAAGATGAAACTCATGTGAAAGTATTCTCAGGTAGTGTAGATTCAGTTTTGTTAAAATCAAGACCCCTGGGGGTAGGGCGGGACCACAATGGCTGATCAAAGTTGTACATAGGAATATAAAGGAAAAAATCTTTAAAAATCTTCTCCTCCAGAACCACTGGAACAGGGAAGATGAAACGCATGTGGAAGCATTCTCAGATAGTGTAGATTCAAGTTTGTTCAAATGATGAACCCGGGGGAATGGCGGGGCCACAATGGCTAATCAAAGTTTTACATAAGAATATATAGGAATTAAAAAAAAATCTTCTCCATAACCACTGGGCCAGTAAAAATGAAACTTATATGGAAGCATCCTCAGGTAGTGTAGATCCATTTTGTTTTTTCAAATCGTGATCCCGGGGGTAGGGCGGGGCCACAACTGACGATTAAAGATTTACATAGGAAAATATTAGGGATGTCAAAATATTCATTTTCCATAGTCGAACATTCGATTGCATTATTCGAACGATAGTCGACTATTCGGAGCATTATTTGAAAAAAAAAATCTTATTGATTACGTTTTTTTAAATGAAAAACCCTTTTCGTAAATTTATGTAAAAAGTAACATCAAATGCCTATAATGTGTGTTACACACCGATATTCAGATGAACCTTAAATTGGGATAATGTGTAGAAATGAAATAGATGTACACCAGCAATTGATTCTCCACAATGTATGAATTTTCATAAATCACATTCAAAAATTGGTTTGTATATTCTTTTGTTCTAGTATGCTTAGTCAGCACAGTGTTTTTAAAGCTTATTCAAATAAATTGGAAAAGGAGAGGAGATTTTTGAAGTTTTAAGTTATTGAAGTTTCAAAACTTCACGTTATGCTGTGTTCCTATAGCATAATTCAAACTCTTTTAGAGGTAATAAGTAAATTTATAATTGGTACAAGTCCAATTAATAATTTTCAAAGTCCAGTAAAGCGCAGCATAATTTACTACAAAACAAAAAAGGTCAGTAATTGAGAAATAATTACCGCGGTATGTAATTACTGTACTTTCCATGTGTACAGTGTGGAAACTTGCTATATTCTGTGACTGTGTTTAAGCTCTTATTCGTCGGAGGACGGATACTATAATGGTTTGCGGAATGACGACAAATAGTCGAATAGTCGACTATTCGTTGACATCCCTAGAAAATATAGAAAAAATCTTTGAAAATCTTCTCAAGAACCACTCAGCTGGGCCAGTAAAGATGAAACTTATGTGAAAACATCCTCAGGTAGTGTACCAGTAGTTTTTTTTTCAAATCATGACCCCCAGGGGTAGGGCTGGGCCACAATGGATGATTAAAAGTTTCCATAGGAATATATAGGAAATTTTTTTAAAAATAATCTTGAGAACCACAAAGCCATGATTGGTCACATCTTTATGTAAGCATCCTCACGTAGTGTTGATCCAAGTTTGTTCAAGTCTTGAACGGGTTAGTAGGGGTTGGGTAAGGTTGGGTACGGTGGTACACAATTGGGGATCAAAGTTTTGTCTAGAAATATCAAGGAAAATTTTTTCCCCAAGAACAGAAAAGCCATGTTTAATCATATTGATATGGAGGCTTTCTTAGGTAGTACAATGTACAAAGTCATATATATTGGTTCAAATGAGGGCTGGTAGTTAAAAATTCCTGAACCACCACCCCCTTATGTAAACTCAATCTGAAGTGATTTCTGCTTTATTTCCTAGCCAATGTGCTCAAGTGAGCGATGTGGCCCATGGGCCTCTTGTTATCATTTTGTGCAACATATTTGAATTGTAGATGATTTTCAAATTTTCTCTTAAAATACAGTACTGTTTATGCAAACTGGAAAAAAAGAATTATGAAAGTGATATTGTAAACCACTTTTAGGTCACCTGAGTGAACTCAGATGACCTATTGCTATCCGTTTTCGTCCGTCCTCGTGGTCATGCGTCGTGCGTCGTCCATCGTGTGTTAACATTTGAACATTTTCAGCTTCTTCTCTGAAACCACTGAACCAATTTCAACCAAATTTGGCACAAAGCATCTATGGGTAAAGGGAAACAAACATTGTGAATTTCATGGTCCTTACCCCCTTAGGGCCAGGGGGTAGGGCCAAAACCACTAAAATTAATGAAATCTTAAAAAATCTTCTTCTTTACTCCTGAACATCAAGCAGTCAAACTGTTGGCATGATTGTAATCAGCATTGAGTCCTTTTCCAAAATTGTGGAAATCATGGCCCCAGGGTCAGGGGTTCTAGTGCTAGGGCGGGGCTATATAGATTATATAGTGAAAATGCATTATTTCTTTGAAAATCTTCTTCTCTGATCCTGGGTATTAAATAAACTAACTAAGTACATAGTTATGATGAGCAAGAGTGCATCTTCCAAATTTGTGAATTTTATGCCCCCAGGGTCAAGGGTTCTGGTGTGAGGGAGGGGCTATATTGATTATATAGTGAAATTGCATAAATTCTTTAAATGATGCAATCTAAATGATCCAATTACATATTTAAAGTCAGCATTTTTAGCTCACCTGAGCCGAACGCTCAAGTGAGCTTTTCTGATCACATTTTTTACGTCGTCCGTCTGTTCGTACGTTTGTCTGTCTGTAAACTTTTCACATTTTAGACTTCTCAAGAACCACTGGGCCAATTTTAACCAAACTTGACACAAAGCATCCTTGGGTGAAGGAAAATTCAAATTGTTAAAATGAAGGGCCAAGTCCCCTCGCAAGGGGAGATAATCAAGAAAAGACAAAAATAGGGCGGGGTCATTAAAAAATAATCTCAAGAAAAGCCAGAAAAGCTGAACTTATGTGTAAGCATCCTGGGGTAGTGTAGATTCTAAATTGTTCAAATCATGACCCTCCGGGTGTAGGGCAGGACCACAATGGGGAATCAAAATTTTACATAGAAATATATAGGAAAAAATCTTTGAAAATCTTCTTCTCAAGACCCACTGGGCCAGAAAAGCCGAAACTTATGTGGAAGCATCCTGGGGTAGTGTAGATTCCAAATTGTCTAAATTATGATCAGTTGGGTAGGGCGGGGTCACAGTATGTATTACAAGGGGGAACCTGGTAAAAACAGAATTGTCAAAGCTTCTCAGGTGAGCGATATGGCCCATGGGCCTCTTGTTTTTATTTTCGGGTTTACAAACCCGCCGCTCAAAGATTGAATTTTCAGAAATTTTTTTTTTCTTCCCATGTCAAATTTGAGTCGGGATCGAGATTTCAATTTTACGAACTCATACTTTAAGATGGAACATTGGGTTTTAATTAAAGGTAGATCTGTCAAGTTCACAGCAGCAACATAGCTTGGTTTAGTGTAAAAATTTATCGATATGATTAGGAGTTTCACCCGTTCAAAGGACAAATAAAATGCTGACGACTTTGTTGCACAATGACATGCTGGTGAGATAATAATGTATTCGTATTCAAAAGTATCTGTGTGTAAATTATTTTCCTCCCACAGGTTTAAAACTGGCCGAGGTAGCTATTGCCAGCGACATTGTTTAGGTCTCTGTTGTTACAGTCTAAGCATCATTCTTCAGAAAAGGGTCGCTTATGCATCAGTTGTAATGAATAAAATTATGGGATAAGTTAAGTCCATCCGAGGAAGAAATAAACAAAAGCCTGAAGAAATAAAAAAAAATTCAAGTATTAAAAAGCAAGTATATACAAATATATACAGGCATATAGTATTGTTTGTGGCAGCAAGAAAATTTTTTTTTACACTTAATTGAAAAAATGTTCACAATACTTCCCATCTGTTTATCGGAATTATAATTTTAGGTATTAAGTACATTTTAGAACAATGTCTACACATTCACCTAACACATATTAAAAGAAATGAAGATATATTTTTTTAAAGAATTCATTTTTAGCTCTACTGGTCAGAGACCAGAAGAGCTTATGCGACAGTAATGCGTCCGTCGTCCGTCCGTCTGTCCGTCCGTCTGCCTGTCTGTCTGTAAACAATTTTTCAAAATGCTACTCCTCCTACAGTTTTGGTCTGATTTCAATATAACTTGGCACACAAGTAGATACACTAAGATACATAATTCTGTGTATCGGTTTTTGATTTCGATGAACGGTGTTGCCGTTGTTACTAAAAATAGAAATTTCTGTGAAATTCTTTCAAAATGCTACTCCTCCTACAGTTTTGGTCTGATTTCAATATAACTTGGCACACAAGTACACTACACTAAGATACATAATTTTGTTTATCGGTTTTTGATTTCCATGAACGATGTTGCCGTTGTTACTAAAAATAGAAATTTCTGTGAAATTCTTTCAAAATGCTACTCCTCCTATAGTTTTGGTCTGATTTCAATATAACTTGGCACACAAGTACACTACACTAAGATACATAATTCTGTGTATCGGTTTTTGATTTCAATGAACGGTGTTGCCGTTGTTACTAAAAATAGAAATTTCTGTGAAATTCTTTCAAAATGCTACTCCTCCTTTAGTTTTAGTCTGATTTCAATATAATTTGGCACACAAGTAGACTACACTAAGATACATAATTTTATATATCGAAATTTTGATTTCGATGAACGGTGTTGCCGTTGTTACTAAAAATAGAAATTTCTGTGAAATTCTTTCAAAATGCTACTCCTCCTACAGTTTTGGTCTGATTTCAATATAACTTGGCACACAAGTACACTACACTAAGATACATAATTCTTAATATCGGTTTTTGATTTCAATGAACGGTGTTGCCGTTGTTACTAAAAATAGAAATTTCTGTGAAATTCTTTCAAAATGCTACTCCTCCTACAGCTTTGGTCGGATTTCAGTATAACTTGGCACACAAGTACACTACACTAAGATACATAATTATGTGCATCGGTTTTTGGATTTCGATGAACGGTGTTGCCGTTGTTACTAAAAATAGAAATTTCTGTGAAATTCTTTCAAAATGCTACTCCTCCTACAGTTTTGGTCTGATTTCTATATAACTTGGCACACAAGTACACTACACTAAGATACATAATTCTGTATATCGGTTTTTGATTTCAATGAACGGTGTTGCCGTTGTTGCTAAAAATAGAAATTTCTGTGAAATTCTTTCAAAATGCTACTCCTCCTACAGTTTTGGTCTGATTTCAATATAAATTGGCGCACAAGTAGACTACACTAAAATTCATAATTCTGTGTATCGGTTTTTGATTTCGATGAACGGTGTTGTCGTTGTTACTAAAAATAGAAATTTCTGTTAAAAACTCTCAAAATTCTACTCCAAATACAGTTTAAGTCTGATTATAATATAATGTGGCATGCAAGTAGACTACACTAAGAACATAAAGAGACTTAATCAAGGATCATTATTCTTTTTATTGCTGTGGTAAAGTTTCAGTTCCCAACTTTTCTCTTCCTTTCCTGAAGTAAAAACCAGTAGAGCTTCAGTCTCCACAGAGAGTTCTGGTTAAAAATATATTTTGATCAACATCACAAAATTTATATCACTGGCCCAAACTGGCAGATGATAAAATAAACAATGAAATGTTCTACTTTCCTATTTGTAACCATTATGTGTCCAGTGGCAAGGAGCCTGTTAGGATAGCAAAAAAAAAAAAAAGCAAAAATGAATGTACAAATGTTGATAATTAATTTATCCAAATAAAAAATTTTATTTTTTTTTTATTTCGTCCTCCTATGGGACTTTTTCATTCTGATGAAACTAAACCTAAAAATAAAAAAAATGCTGGCCTTATGATGAAGAAAGGTGCCTCTTTCAAAATGGATAATTTCAGGGCCCCTGGGTAAGGGGTATCGGAAGGGGGGGGGTACTTTGTCTAAAAATAAATTAATGCTTTGAAATCTGCTCTTTGATAAGCAATGATGGCTCTTTCAAAAGTGTGAATTTCACGGCTTTGGGATTAAAACACGAACCAAATTCAATTGCTGGAAAGTTGTTACATGATACTCAGGTGACCTATAAGGCCCGTGGGCCTCTTGTTTATCTATGATCCATCTGTTTGAAATCATTTGTGACAACTAAATTTCTTGGCTGAAGAAATATTCTAGATAAGTACTCAGTGATAGGTAGTATGTGCTGGAAATATTTGTGAACAGACCAAGGTTATATGAATTTCTTTATGAATTCTTTTTTACAGAGGGAACCTGTATGACACCTGATTTTAATACAGATCCAAATTACAACAAAATCTTTCCAAATGAAAATGCAAGTGTGGAATTTGGAACCCATGTTATTATTGAGTGCAAATATGGGACAAAATTTAGGAACTTGTCCTTGTATTGTGGAGAAAGTGGGACCTCAACATACCGTCTTCTTGGGGATAATTTGACATGTCCAGGTAGGGGCACTTGTAAAATGTGTGCTGAAGAGCTTGATAAAAAAATGTATGCTGGAGAGCTTGATAGAATAAACTTTGAGTTAAAAAGTTACAGGTTAGTATTTAGTTTGTTTCTGTCATATTTTTCCATGGTTTGTCTAGTTATCTAACTTCTAATTTTTTAAAAACTCTTTTGCAACCTAAATTGGCACAACAAGTTCATGAATAGTTATATTGAATCATCTTCAGGTAGGTAGATTCTAGTTTGTTGAAGTCATTACTTCCTGGGCCAGGATGGGGTGTGGCCACCATGGGCAATCAAGTTTTACACAATACCGGTATATTGGAAAGTCTTTCTCAAAAACAAAAGCCTTGATTAGATTTATGAGCTCACCTGAGCTGAAGACTCAAAAGAGCTTTTCTGACTGATTTGTCTGTTGTCTGTCATTGTCATTGTTGGCATTTTAAAGTAGTACAAAACACCCATGAATTCTATTTTTTAACTCGTTTCTTGAAAAATACAGGAGAAAAAAGATTAATATTACTATATTGGCAATAATGAATGATCCTTGCAAGAAAAATAATAAGTTGTGGCATGTTTTCATCATATTTTGTGGAAAAAATCAAAGAATCCTATGTATTGGTCACTTGGGAGAAAGTAATTGCGCCATCTTAGTGCAATAAACCTGTAACAGGCTCTTATTAAATGCATTGTAATTTTTGTTCAATAAATAGTAGAGGACTGATATTTGGACACATATATAAGGGGTCTCCATTCTTTAAGTACTATAAAGGTCAAGGTCATATTAAGAGGGCAAAGGTCATATATTGTGATGTCATTTACTGAATCTTTTAAATTTTTTGTCATTAAATTTTTTTTAGTCGCCAGATATCTGAAACCACTGGTTCAATTTTTTTCATTTTTGCATATTTCATTCTAGGACCGATTCGAATCATTCTGTTGATTTTTTGTAAAAATTGAATTATATGTTTTCTCTTAAGCAAACTTAAAGTGTAGGATATTTGCATGTTAATTTTCAATTCTGAAGCTGTGTATGTTCTATTTTTACATAATATTTTACGGTACTCAAATTTTCCAGTATCAATATAACTTACTGAGTTTAAATAACAAAAAAGGTTGTCTTTATAAACATTATTAAACAAGTTTGCAATAGATCAATTAATAATGTTGAAATAAGGTGCATTCTCAAGTCGATTGTCTGATTTCACAATCTTCTTACGGGGGTCTGATAGGCAATATTTCAAAATAAGTGGGGCAAAAAATTTGTGTTTGAATTTCTTTCATATTATATAAAGAGAAATTTTGTATCCTAGAACAAAAGATCTAAGTTTCAGAGAAAATGAATTTGAAAAAAAAATTGGCCTATCTATTGTGTCCTACCTTAAATCGTTGTCATTGACTTTTCACAGTCTGAACTTTTTCTCCAGAACTACTGGGCCAATTTCAACCAGACTAAGGACAAATTTTTTTTTGGGATAAAGAGGATTCAAGTTTGTTCAAATGAGGGCTATCATGGGTAACTGAAATGACCAAGAACCGCAGAACAATTAATTTGGCAGGTTTTCTGAAATTCAGTTTGGTTCCAATTCGTATAATAGAGTAGATTTTACCATAAAATGGCATCTAAAATGAAAGGTTCCTTGTAAATATTAGTTATATTACCATTGTTGTGTGATCTGAATCATTTGGTTCAATTAATTCTAGTTAGGAAACTACTTTAAACCAGTCATTATGTTGCTGTTTGTTAGATTAAAAAAAAATGAATTTTATGTTGAATATACTAGTAATTCAAATTCATGAGTTTTTTTTCTATTGTATACCCGAACGGAAAAACCCAAAATCAAACCTAAAAAATTTAGAACCAACCTGAAAGCTAGATTATGGAACAGTGACAGCCCTAGTTCAAATGGAGGGCCACACCTTTTTGGAAGGAGAGATAATTGGTATACTGTTAGTGAAAAATTATTGGCATCTTTGAAAAACCTTTTACCTCTCAAGAACCACTGGACCAGGAAAGATAAAGTGTGGGCTCATCCTCAGCTAGTGTTGATTCAAATTTATTCAAATCATGACCCCCAGAGGTGGATTGGGCCACAATGGACGATCAAAGTTTTACATAGGAGTATATAGAGGCCGATATTTAATGTTTTGTAATTGAATATGGAATTTCTTTCATGAATTGGACAGGATTTTTTTTATATATTTTTACGAGTGCGAAGCATGAGGGAAAATATAAAAAAAATTCTGTCTCACAAGTGAAATAAATTCCATATTCAACTACAAAACATTGAATTTTCTGTTTATTACATTTTCTTTGATTTTTCCTTTACCTCTGTCTTTTTGTAATACAGTCATAGGCTACATGACTTTTTCCTTTGCCTCTGTCTTTTTGTAATACAGTCATAGGCTACATGATGTCATAGTTGAACGGGTGAGACGTGATAGCTAAGTGAAGTGAAAACATTGTAAACATGGATTTTAGCAATATATTTGTGGTAATTTTGGTAGATTCATTCTCTTCATGAATGGTTTATTTACTTCTGTCTATCTTATATCAGGTCAAGGAAGATTTTTTACAACACTCCGTTTTGGGAAGGAAAATGCCATGTGAAGTTTGTCAGTCCAGAGAGATTTCTATCAATCCAAAAAAGATCAATATAATGATGTATTTGAATTTCAATATAAATACATTGTGCACCTAGCGTCAATAAACACTGCACACTTCATGCTGATCTGATCGTCACATAACAACTTTCTTTGAATTCTCGTGGGGGTCCATTTTCTTCACAAGTTTTTTTTAAAAATCTTGTTCGATTTTCTCGCCTGGCTCGCCTTAGCACCGTCAACAAACTAGTTTACCAATCATAGTTTGGTACTTGCATTCATCGAAGAAGCCATTACAAGATACAGAAAAGCGTTTGAAAGATTACGATCGGTCAGTTACAGGGAATTCGTACGAAATTAGGTCGGATTGTCGAAGTTCCTCTTTTAACACTTATCAGTCATTTGGACTGACAATGAACGCAAAGTAATCGGTCCTTGGTTGTTTTTATCGGTTTTGCCGACAGGACCGAAAGGTTTCAAGAACTCTGTTTAAATGTCCAAGTACCATGTTGTTTACATGTCTTTTACAATGAACCTAGATACTTCATGGTCTTATGTTTGTCTAAATGTGAATAATTTTTTTTCAATCAAAAAGTGTCATGAAAGATAAATTATCTATGCTGGATACATTTAACAAAATATAATAGAAGTCTAACACTAAATAATTTTTGTGCTGCAGTTTTCAAATGCACTAAAAAATATTGAATTCGAATATAACAGAACGATCTAAGTTGCTAGTTTCTTGATTTTCTTTTAAATATATTCAATTTTTTTTCATCACGTGTAAGTTTGTAATTACAATTTCATGTACGTTTATTTCTATTTGGGAACGTTAGCACTAAAAATGACAAAATTTGAACGCTTTGAAAAATAAAACAATGTAAATTAATAAAACATACCTTGCAAATTTATTCAAGGAGTAATTTTTTACTACCATATCATAATTTTCAAGCAAAAAGAAAAAAAAAAGAATAAAAAAATCACGGTATTCGATCCTAAAAATTCTGCTACGATGTGTTTCAAATCCAGCGACAAACCAATGTACCTAACAGGACACTATACGTAGTAGGTATTTAAATCATTTTTTAAAGACAAAGCCCTATACAATTTGACTTTGTCAATTTTCTGCCAGAAAATAAATTGGAAAAGTTTCGATTTTGGTATTTCTGGGTCGTCTCTCTATTTTTTAAAGAACTGGAATAAATCTTACGGTTAAAAATACACTGATAACGCATTTTAAATTCATGGAGAGAAGACCCAGAAACAAAATTAATGAAAAATGGCTATAAAAGAGTCAATTTTGCATCATTTAATTCTTACGACTATATTCAGGTCCATATTCAATTAAAATCAAACATATTCAACCGAATATTTGCCCATTTTATAGTCATCCTCATCATAGTCAATGCCTAGGTTTTGAAAAAAAATGTATAAATCAATGGTATTTTTTAAATTCTTTTTATAAGCCACTATTCCTGCCGAAGCACCCACTTTCTTCGCAGTTTCTATTCATTTCTTCACAGAGGTTGCACAGATTGAAATGAAATTTGCTATACCGATTTATCATAAGATTGCACATATTAAATTGAAATTTGGCATAGAGATTTATCATAAGAATAGCTGAGTCAAGTTCTGTTTTGGGTATGATTGGACCATTTCAGACAAAGTTATGCCCCTTGGACTTAGAAAAATTCCAATAATTTGCATTTCCGTTCATTTTTTTCACAGAGGTTGCATGTATTGAAATGAAATTTGAGATTCAGATTTATCAGAAGAATATCTAGATCTAGATAGTTCTGTTTAGGGTACAATTGGACCATTTCGGAGGTAGTTACTCCCCTAGGACTTAGAAAAATTCCATTTATTTGGGGAGGGGTGCATAAGTGTTTTACAAACATCTCTCGTTTCAAAAGCATCCTTAGGAAATGAAGATTCTAGTTTGTGCATCCCCCCTCCACCCTGGAACCACTTTAATATTGATCTGCTTTCTGCTTTTTCCTAGCCAATGTGCTCAAGTGAGATATGTGGCTCCTGGGCTTTTTCAACTCCTGACACCTGGGGTAGATTGGAGCTGGTGAAGGGTGGTACTAAAAAAAATTTCTTAATTTAACATATGACATATGATATGATAAGGGTGAAAACACCAAACTGTTGATAAAGAACAGAAGAGCCATAGTTACTCAGGCAAGCATCTTGGCCCATGGTCCTCTTCTTATGTATACCAGAAGTTATTGTTGAAACATTTTTGAGATGCTTTTATTAGGGCCCCGCAAGGATATGCGGATGCCCTATAGTAATCACTCTGTCTGTCCGTTTGTCTGTCTGTCTGTCTGTTTGTCCGTCTGCCATTCTTCCGTCCACAAATTTTCTGTTTTTTTTTTTCTAATAACTTTTTTATGATTGCCCAATCAAGTTTAAATTTGGTATGGTAGTTCAGTAGGCAGATATACATATTTTGATGCTAAGTTTGGTTCTCTGTGTCTTCTGGTTTGTAGCTGGGGTGGTGGGGTAGATTCCTTAAATATGCATAAGAATGAATGGGCAAAGAAAGATAACTCACTTTTTTTCACAGCTGAGAATGTTACCATTGTATACTTGGAAGGCTGTGCAATATTCGTCCTTTGGGATTAATTAACCTTCCACATGAAGAAAATCCTAAGCATTATCTATATCTGTCACATTGAGATTAATTACTGTACCGCCTCTGTCTGCAGATGAACTTTGTTTTGAAGTTAAGGTCAATTTTGAATGATGTGTAGTATTGTGTACATTCTCTGAAATATGGATTGAAAATAATGTTCATACTTTATTCTGGTTAAAATACTGTACACAATGATTTATGATATTGTTGAATTCTAAAATTAAGATATATATTAAATATCCTTTTTTATTATTAATATTTTATTTTTTTAATTATATATTTTATTTTTTCTGCCTTAATGCTGTTAATTTTAAGAGGTAATCAGATAATAACCCTATTCTGTCAGTGCTGAAAAAAGTTCTTATTGTAAAGTTAGAAGAAAAGGATGAGAGAGCAGAACAATTAATCCCCTGGGATTAATTATCTTGCTTGCTGCAGAAAATTTAGAGGCTTATATCTATCTGTCATATGAAGATTAATGAACACCTTTGTCTGCAACTGATGTTTGTTTTGAAGTTGAGGTCAACCCTGGGTGATATTTGCATTCACTGAAGGCTTGAATTTTATAAAACACCTGCTTAAATCCTTTTTAAATACACATTTAATTTAGTTTTTTTGATAAGACATGAGGTTTTCCCTGTTTTATGCAAATACCTGGTTACTATTTACAGGTTTTTGGACATTCAGGAATTATATCTTGAAATTTTAAAAATACAGTTGTTACTTATAATCTTCATACTAGTATATATATTTTTTTAAAAGTGAAATCAAGTAAAACTCTCGTTCAGTGAGCTGCACCCTTATATTTCTACCCCTCAGCGGGGCCCTTGCTGACTGGTCAGTTTTCTAGTTTGTATGAAACCAGTAATTCACTTGATTTGAATAATGAAGGTTATAATTAAAGTAATTTATGCCTCGAAAAGCATGATATGACTAGAAAAGAGGGTTTAATTTTATACTGGGAGAAGTACATTCATTTAAAAACAAGCAAATTTAAAGAATTGTGGTCCCCCGCTTTCAGTGTCTTTGTGGGTGAGATGTTATTTTTTATGACATATGTCTAATATGAACACCCTATCATATGTCATTTATTTAGAAAATTTCATTGAAGTTGTGTTTTTTTTAAAATAAGGTCAATGTGAAGGTCAAGGGGTAAGAAATCATAGCATGCTCGGAATTATCTTTTCACAGGTAATGGACATGTCATATATGAAAGCCCTATCTCTTCTCAATATAAGGAACAAGATGTGTTTGTGAAACACCGAATGGCAACATAACGATGATTACAATTTTTTAATGCAAATTAAATATATTAGCACCCAAAGTAGGGTTTTTCTCACAAGAAATATGATTGTGAAATACAAAATCTCTAGTACCACCTGTTCAAAAGTTATAGTCGAGGATAAATTTTTGAAAGGTAGGTCAAACTCCAATGTGAAAGGATCTGAATTGTTGGTTTCTTAACAAAGGTCTTGTCACAAGTAATACATATGTGAAGGATGAAAACCCTAATCCTAACCGTTAAAAAGTTATGGCCAAAGTTAAAGTTTTTTAAAAGGAGGTGAACTCCAAGGTCAAGATCAAAGGGTCAAAGTTGTTGATATCCAATAAAAGGTCTCACAAGGATTACATATGTGAAGTATGAAAGCCCTAGCCCTTACTGTTCAAAAGTTATGACCAAGGTTAAAGTTCTTTCATAGGTACGTAAATCTCCAAGGTCAAAGTTGTTGGTATCCAATGAAAGGTTTTGTCACAAAAAATACATATGTGAAATATGAAAGTCCTAGTATCTACCGTTCAAAAATTGTGACCAAGATTAAAGTTTTTAAAAAGTAGTTAAAACTCCAAGGTCAAGGTCAAAGGGTAAAAGTCTTTGGTATTCAATAAAAGGTCTTCTCACGAGGATTACATATGTGAAGTACGAAGGCCCTAGCCCTCACCGTTCAAGAGTTATGGTCAAGGTTAAAGTTTTTTCATAAGTACGTAAATCTCCAAGGTCAAGGTCAAAAGGTCAAAGTTGTTGGTATCCAATGAAAGGTCTTGCCACAAAGAATACACATGTGAAATATGAAAGTCCTAGTATCTACCATTTAAAAGTTGTGAACAAGGTTAAAGTTTTTAAAAAGTAGTTAAAACTCCTAGGTCAAGGTCAAAGGGTAAAATTCCATGGTATCCAATGGAAGGTCTTCTCACAAGGATTACATATGTGAAGTACGAAAGCCTTAGCCCTTACTGTTCAAAAGTTATGGTCAAGGTAAAAGTTTTTACATAAGTACGTAAATGTCAAGGTCAAAAGGTCAAGGTTGTTGGTATCCATTGAAAGGTCTTGCCACAAAAAATACATATGTGAAATATGAAAGTCTTAGTACCTACCATTCAAAAGTTAGGGCCAAAGTAAAAGTTAGGAATTTTTGTGTAAAAGTGGGTCAAACTCCAAGGTCAAGGTCAAAAGGTCAAGTTTGGTGGTACCCAAAGAAAGGTCTTGTCACAAGAAATACAGATGTGAAATATGAAAGTAAAGCTCCACTAAATCAAAAGTTATGGGCAAGATGAAAGTTTTTGTGACGTACAGACTGACAGACTAACGGACAGACGAATTAGATTTAATGTCCCCTTGCTTTTGCGAAAGCGGGGGACAAATATATCATCACAATACAAGTTAAGTTTGAAATTTAGAATTAATAGGAATCAACAATATACAAGTTTATTTTTTCTTTGCAAAGAATTCAAAGCCTTTAGTTGCAATATTAATTTTAAGACAACTTTGTGTTATAAAAAAAGAATTCAGGTTTGTTTGAGTTGCAGCCCCCAAAGTCTAGGGTTAGGTCAAACAGTAGGTGGGACAGACTTTCACATTGGAATATGCAAGATAAATTTTGAAAAATTGTACTGCAGCTGGTCACTTAAAGTCAGAATTCTTAAATTTAGTTTCTGTTTCATTTCTTATACTCCAATGGTACAAGGTAAACTTGCACGTGTAAAAAAAAGAGTGAATTTCCTGATTTATCAATTCTTTTCAGTGATTGATTGTGGGACACCTGAGCAAGTTCCAGGTGCTGATGTGTACAGCTACTCTGATTCACTTTTTGGCAGTTCATTTAACTTTAGCTGTCAGAATGGTTCAACCCTCAGTGGAAAATCAGTAGATGGAGACTACACTGTCAGATGTCAGGAAAACAGACAGTGGGGTTTTGGTAATCTCACTTGCACAGGTAGGTGTTGTGTAAAAACTGAGATTATTGTAAAATTTTTCCATTAATTTTAGTGTGATGAAAACTGTACTTAAGTTGCATAAGTTCACAAATTCATTTTTAGGTCACCTGAGTTACTCAGGGGACTTTCGCTATCTGTTTTTGTCTGTCGTTGTGCATCGTCTGCCGTTAACTTTTTACATGTAACATGTTCAGCTTCCTCTCTGAAACCACTGAACCAATTTAAACTAATTATTGCATATAGGATCTATGGGTGAAGGGGAACAAAAATTGTAAAATTCATGGCCCCTGCCCCCTTGGTCCTGAGGGGTGGGGCCAAAACCACCAAAATTAATGCAATCTTGAAATATTTTCTACTTTACTCCTTGACATGAAGCAGTTAATCTGTTGACATGATTGTAATAAGCATTGATTCCTTTACCAAAATTGTTAAATTCACGGCCTCTGGGTCAGGGGTTCTGGTGCTTTGGGGGGGGGGGGGGGGTCTTTGTTGAATATACAGTGAAAAATGCATTATTTCTTTAAATCTTCTCTGCCATTCTTGTGTATTAAGGCGATGAACAAGGTACATAGTTAAGATGAATAGGGTGCCTCTTCTAAAATTGTGAATTTTGTGTCCCCTGGGCTGGGTCAGGGGTACTGGTGTTAGGGCGGGGCTCTATTTATTAAAAGTGAAAATGCATTAATTCTTTGAAAATCTCCTCCTTTGTTCCTTGGTATTAAGTCAATGAAATGTGTACAAATTTTTGATAAGCAAGAGTGCTTCTTCCAAAATTGTGAATTTCGAGGCCCCTGGGTTAGAGGTTCTGGTGTTTAGGGTCAAATGATTATATCGTGAAAATGCATTAATTCTTTGAAAATCTTATACTCTGTTGCTTCTATCAAAAAAGTGAAATTCATGGCCCCTGGGTTAGGGGTTCTGGTGCTAGGGTGGGGCTTTATTGATTATATAGTGAAAATGCAGTAATTCTTTGAAAATCTTCTCTTCTCCTTGGTATGAAGCCAGTGAACTAAACATATAGTTATAATGAGGAAGGGTGCTTCTTCCCAAATTGTGAATTTCATGGTCCCTGGGTCTGGGGTACCCTTGGGGGGCTCTAATGATTATTTTCTGAAATTGAATTAATACTTTGAAATCTGCTTCTTGGTATGAATCAAAGATGTAAGATGATCAAGGGTATCTTTTCCAAAATTGTTAAATGTGTGTCCCAAGGGAAAGGGTTACTATGGGATGGGGCACTACTAAATATATAGTGGAAATGCATTTTTTCTTTGTTTCTGTGCTTTACCTCTGGGTATTAATCAAAGTAAGCATGCAAGTGTGTAAGTGTACAGTTATAATGAGCAATGGTGCCTCTTTCAAAATTTTGATTTTAATGGCATCTGGTTTAAAACATTAACCAAATTCAATTGTTCAAAAGTTGTGTGATACTCAGGTGACCTGTAAGGCCCATGGGCCTCTTGTTTCTTGCTTCTGTCTATGATATCTTAGATAATAAAAATTTGCTTTATGTTTGTAGCTCACCTGAGCCGAAGGCTCGAGTGAGCTTTTCTGATCAAAATTTGTCCGTTGTCTGTCGTCGTTGTTGTTGTAGTCATTGTAAACTTTTCACATTCTCATCTTCTTTTCAAGAACCACTGGGCCAATTTCAACCAAACTTGCCATAAAGTATCCTTAGGTGAAGGGGATTCAGGTTTGTTCAAATGAAGGACCATTCCCTCTTTCAAGGGGAGATAATTAGGAAAAGTGAAAAAGTAATGGCTTCTTTTAAAAATCTTCTTCTAAAGAACCACTTGGCCAGGAAAGATGAAATTCATAGTGAAGTATCCTCAGGTGGTGTAGATTCAGGTTTGTTCAAATTATGACCCCCAGGGGTAGAGTGGGGCCACAATGGGGGAACAAATTTTAACATAGAAATACGTAGGAGAAATCTTTAAAAATCGTCTTCTCTATAACAGCGAAGCAATTATTGGTCATAGTTATTTGGAAGCATCCTCAGGTAGTGTAGATTCAAGATTGTTCAAATCATGATCCTTGGGGCAAGGGTGGGGCCATAATGGGTTAGTAAAGTTTTACATAGGAATACATCAGAAAACCTTTAAATATGTTCTTCTCCAGTTCCCATAAGCAACAGAGCTGTGATTAGTTACATTAATATGCAAGCAGACTTATGTAGTGAGCATTCAATTTTGCCTAGTTCGTGGTCGTACGAAATAATTTCAACAGAGTAGCTAAACCTGTTTATTTTTTTTTTTTCGATCGGGCGCGGTGTACCAAATATATGAATCAAACACGAGGCTCAGCCATTTTTGATGTGGACGGTTTAGAAGTTAACATGGATCTGAAAAAACGAAAATATTATTCATTGCTGATTGTTGGTTTCATTCTGTAAGGTTTGAAGAGTAAAGGATTTATCTGTATAATTACAACCTTGCGTATATTTGTTCTTGCAGCATTAATTTGTTTTTATGCAGCAGCGTTTAGGCACAGCGATCATACTGCGCAGTTGAAGTCTCTCGGAGAAAAGTCACACGGAGAAGAACAAGTCCATTTAGACACTGCTCAATTTCACTAGTGTTACAGAAGATTGAATAGATTATCCTTTTTTAAAATTTATTTAGTAGAAGGAAACGTAAATAATAGTTTGACATTATATACTATAAATAGACGAATTTCACTTTCCTAAGAGTTATCTCCCGTTGTCGGCGTAGCGCTCATTTTCCCACTGTATTAAAAGTTACATGTTTACCTGTTAACCTTTTTAATCTTCAAACGTTATTGGACAATTTCGATCTGTACCTGTATTGCCAGAGTATTGGGTAACATGTAAATTATGAACATATTCATACAGATTTTATTATTAAGATACCTGACCTATAAAGTTGGTAAGGTTATAGAGGGAAAACAGTGCCTTACGCCGGTTGACCCCGGATAGAGCCCACAAAGGGGAATAACTTTTGTAAATGTAAAAGTCGTCTATAGGGACAACATTTGCATATATTATACTTTCATGTAAATTACTTGAATCTGATTCGTCGAGAAACATTTGATAAGAAACACTAGTACCCGCTGAATAATGAAGCCACGCCCTCCTGCGTAGCAACAGTCAACATTGCTTGACGACGGGTGGTATTACAAAAAATAGCGACTGCGCGGAATTTCTGCGCGCACGGTTCACTGTAATATGTATTTGTATAAAACATTCAGTATAATATAATAAATATTGCATGTAGTTGAGTGTGACATTGAAAATTTTCACCCCTCGAAAACCATTGTCAACCTCGGCTGCGCCTCGGTTGACAATGGTTTTCTTGGGGTGAAAATTTTCAATGTTACACTCAACTACATGCAATATTTATATAATAGTTTCACCTGTCATCAGAACATGTTAATAAAGGATAACTCTTATTGTTAGTAAAAGTAGCAGAACAAAGCAGTACAAAGTGTTTATAGAAGTTTGCAGAAAGGAAACTCCTACATAATTCGTGATTTTGTATCAATTGCGGAGATGAGGAATATCACCTACACAGGTTCCTGACAATTGGCTAAAATAAAGCTGAGTAGTGTGTGTAAAATGCTAAAAAAAAGATAACAGTAGAATAAAAAGATATATATCTACATGTATAGTTCATTAATGTTTTATGTGTATTTTTTATTAAAAAAAATTAATATGAAGGTGTTATTTTCATGCCATATGATTGTACCATTTCTTCTTTGTTTTATATTGTACTTGTTTTTACATGTAAAACGCTTTAGGGTAATTACATATTAATTAGATAAGTGCTATATAAAAGTAGAATAATAATAAGAATGTGGTTTATATAATTCGGAGTCTGATTCGAGTTCTAGTGATGGGAAATCGGAAAAAATAGAATTAACTATCGATAATAATCAGCTGGGCATAATTGATTAATAATGAATTAACCCAGCAGGCACACAACATTGAATAAACTTTGAATCAACGTTGTTTTTCTATGTTGATTCAACATAGATTTTATGTTAGATTTTGAAAATTTGTATCAACGTTGAAGTCTTAACATTGAATCAATATTGATAATCAACGTTGATTATATGTTGAAAAACAGTTGATTCAACATTTATTCAATTATTTATTTTGGAAAGGGGGGTGTCATATAGTAATAATATACTAAATTAAAATTTCAACAGTTTTATTGCACGGTTACTAAGAAGCCTTCATAATTGTTGAAGGGATAACGACCCACTGATAAGACAAATAACTTTCAAAGTACTAAATAGTAATACTACTCACAGTTTTCTTAATCAGTTTCCTGAGACCTCTGAGTAGTCAATTTGATGAGACCGAAGACATGATGGAAACATTGCTTTCTATTTCTTTTGGAAATTTCTTTGTAATTGTTTTAATTATATTTAACAATAAAACATTTAAATCCAACATCAAATGCCTTATAAATTGAATAAGTTGTACCTTTTAAAGTACCATTTTAAAAATGGTTTAATATTTTAAGTACTTAATACAGTATTTTAATTAGAATGACTTTTTTTTACATGAAGAAATATTTAGAAGAAAGATAACTCCTCATCACAAATATATTTTTTCTTACAACCACTTACAATATTGTGATTTTCTGACTTAGGAAACATCGCTCCATGATGTTTTCTAACATGATTTAAATAGGAATAATAGTAAGTATTATTTTTATATGCACCTGATATATTATATTTAATGTTGTGGTAATAAATCGTTACTCTTTCTATTCTCTGTGTTCAATTTCTTCATTTCATGATCTGCACATAAAAATCATTTCTGAAAAAATTAGCGGCGATTCATTTTTCAAACAATTTTCCATGTGGCTCTAATGTTATTGTCGTGTATGAAAATCAATATTACAAATTTAAAATTTTCTATACTTTCTAAGGTGAAATTTATAGCAGAGGGTCGGGACCCCTTAAATGAAAACATACGGTATATCACTAAATGAAAAAAAAAAAGTAAGTGTTTAATTTCCTATCAATAGTTAATTGTGTTACAATAATTTTCACCAAAATACATTTTATAAATTAATCATGTTACAAAAACCGAACATTTACAACGTTTTGTATTTTCAAATGTGGTCATGAAATAGTCCAGAACACGAAACCATTCCAAGGTAAGATGCAAATCTTATATGGTACAACTTTTGATGCACCAGATATGCATTTCGACAAATTATGGCTCTTTAATGATACTAGTACTCTGACATGCCGAAATGTTTTCTTGAAAGAGTATTTTTTAAATTAAATCTTGGTGTTGAGTCCTGAGGGTTGTGTTCTGCTGTCTTTTTGATTATTATCCGGATGTCCTACTGCGTATCCTCTTTATTCGTACTTTGGCAAATTTGTACTGAATTCATATTTATCATTGAATGTGTAAAATTTCTATATTTACCATCCTTGTTAGTTATAATTGTTAGTAATGATATACGGTAGTGCGACTTTGTCAAGTCCGACCTCGTTATGGTCCGACAGTGTTATAGTCCGACACTATCGTAGTCCAAATTATCTGTCAGCGAAAAATAGGATTGGCCCGCTCAGCGAAGATCCGACGTTGAATCAATGTTGGCAATTCAACTCAATTTGAATTCAATGTTGATTCAACGCAAATTTTCAACGTTGAGAAGTCAACGTTGAATCAATATTGTATCTAGATTTATCAAAGTCTAAACCCAACTTCAACTAATATTCAACGTTTAAACAACGTTGTGTGCCTGCTGGGAATATTATAATCAAAGTTTTCAATTCATATTACATAAACATAGAAAAGTTAAACTTATTCATAAATGTTTATTAATTTTTCTTTTGATAATTGAAAGTGGAAAATAATATTCTGTTAACTTTAAACAATATATTGAAAGAGAATGGGAATTTATATTTAAAAAAAAAATTAATTCAATGGGTATAATACTGATATTAGTCCCATCTTTCATTAGAATGATTACATGTATTTATTTCTTCGGATTACAAGGTTTAAAAGTAGTTATCCAGAAACAAAACTTTTATTTTTCACTAATATGTTTTACGGTGTTGAAACTAATTGACCTAGTGTAATTTTTGTTAAAAGACCTTGCAGAGTTATTTTTTGTTTCTTTTTAGGAATCTACAAACTGAAAGTCTTTAATGCCTTACGTTATTATTTGTTCGCGCAAAGGGTATTGTGTAGCAAAGGAATTCTGGGAAGGTTTCACAGCAAAGTTTGCTTGACATAAGTACAGATTTCGTTTTGAATTTCCTCTGTTCTTGCACGCTGCACTTGCTATAAATACATTTACAGATTTTCTAGACTAAAAATGTTTTCCTGTGTACCTTGCAATATTGTCAATTTCCTGTTATTAGTCTGACCCCATATTCAATATTGGCGGTATAAAATTTAATTCAAAATTTAATGTTCATTCAGGGCCTTGATATTATTTTAACCATTCTTGACCTTGAAGAGATGATCATCTTTGACAGTGTTCAAGTATTCATAAAATTGTCTTAGCATTTAACAAGTTCCTTATATGTTTCTTTGCTTTAATTGTGACCGATATGGGACCTATTTTCTTTGTTGAACTTGTCTAATTAATACCGGGGGTATTTATTACAGTGAAACCGTTGTGACGATCACAGTTTATTTTATAATTATAATTATTGCAGAACTTTATACCTGATTACCTCTCTAAAATGTTATTTTGCATTCTGCAAATGGCGTTACACTTTAGTCTGTGTTTACTGTATCTAATAAGTTTGAAAAACAATAGTTATGACAAAATAGAAATATTTTCTTCCTTTGTAGACATCCCTTGCATCAGAATCAAGATTCCTAAATTCGGAAATTCCTGAGCTGTTTAAATGAAAACAAATATAAAGTCATTTTAATAGTCTAAGGTTACAAAGACATGGTAGTTACTATGAATTACATACATTTGCAAATAGTTGTGATGAAGAGGGGTCTACTGTATTACACCAGTGTGTATGTCTGTCACAAAATTTATCAAATTTCAATTTACCAAATTTTTCTTTGCAGATTTCTCAGTAACAATTCATTGTAGATGTTGTAAATTTTAGCACACTCTTTATTCTAGCTCCAAATGTTTAAAAGTTAAGACCAAGGATAAAGTGTGGGGTTTTTTTTTGTAAAAAGTAGGTCAAACTCCAGGGTCAGGAGGTCAAATTTGGTGGTGCTCAAAGAAAGGTCTTGACACAAGAAATACACCTGTGATATGTGAAAGCTGTAGTGAGTGAGGACCCACTCAAAAGTTATAGGCAAGGTTAAAGTGGACACAAAAAACTATATACCTCCAAAACTTACAGACTTGGAGATAAAAATGATGTAATTCAAAGGAATTGAATTCATCAATCTTTTAAAAAGAAATTTCAAGGTATTAAATGCTACCAAATTATAACACATGTTAGAGGAATATTTAAAGGAAATGGCAGAATTATAAGATTTTGACCAAGATAGCAAATTTCAAGAACATTGACTTTGTAATTTCTGATACGGGTAATGAAAAAATCAAGATGCATGTGGTGGCATAACATAGAAAAACTAGAAATGGCTTCAAGGGTTGCTTTTATAATTTTGACTGCAGGTTAAATAAAATTCCAATGTAAACACAATCCTTGATAAATTGTGATAAATAAAAAATTCTATAAAATTTTATGAAATACCACAATTGTTAGGTATGTAATTAATTTGGATTATTGCACAAAAGCTATGCCAGTAAATGCTGTATACATTTTTATAGTACATATAATTTCTGGAAATGTGTGACACATGTTCAAGGTAAGTCTTGTGTGAAAATGGTTTACACATTGCATGTAACTTGCGTCTCTCTTTAGATGATTGATTGGTTGTATGTTATTTAACAACCCTCTCGAGAATATTTCACTCATATGAGACGCCACCACTTGCAGGTGGAGAACTACAAATTTTGTCCTATACTCGGCACTCAGGGCCATTGAGCATTGAGGGAAGTTTTTCGTGCCAGCACTTACAGAGACACGGAACCTCGGTTTATATGGTCTCGTCCAAAGGACCAGTCTCCATGTCCCACAGTGGGATTCGAACCCGCGAACTAAGGGTAAACCTCGAAGTTTGTGCCTCTAGATCAAAACTCCAACCACTGCGCCACACAGGTGACTTCTTTAAAAGAATGTTGGCATATGTTTTACGTGTAATTTTGAATTTAACTTTCAGGTTTAAATTTTTAACAACTTTTCTGCTTTCTTAAATTTGATTTCTACTACAAACTTAAAATAAGTATATATTTCTATAAGTATTTGCATTGTATTTTCCAAAAACTGCTATCTAATCTGAAAGGGTCAGTGATGGCAGCATCATTAATTTGAAAATGTGTGTTAGTATCAAGTGTAGGCCACGCTGATCGTTATTATATAGTGTAGATTATAACATTGATATCTTTTTGTAGATCACAGAATTCCTAGGAAGAAGAGCTGGAAGAAAGCTGTTGTAAAGAAGAATGTATATAAGGCAGATGTGGGCGACAAGTACCTCACAGATGTTGGCCATGTCCAACTGTCTGTGCCTCTGGGTATAGGCCACGTCCTAACACCTTTGACATCTGTACCGGCAGGGGTGATCTCTACCACCCCTGTGACAGTGGTCTCTGTGGCTCTCCCTGAGACCACTTTGACTCAAACTATGCCTCAAACTATGCCTCAAATGTTGCCTCTGGCTAAAATGTTGCCTCAAAAGTTGCCTTAAATGATTGCTCAGAATTCCTCTCAGTTGCTTACTCAGAATATCTTTCAGATTACAACTCAGAATATTACTCAGTTTACAATGAACAATATACCAAATGAAACAACACATGCACTGCAAGGTAATTGTATGCATCAGAATTCAGATAATCTTGTGTTTGGATCTTTCCATCAGGGAAGCATGAGATTTTCATCATTTTGAAGAGGTAATCAGTGTACATGCAATTCACTTAGGATGTTGTCAAATTCATATGGAAATTTTACTAGTTCCTTTTTAGATCGGACTCTGCTCAAGGGAGATAATTTGTACAACACAGTTGTGAAGAATCTTCAGAGTGCTGGAAAACTGAAGAGCAGATTACTGATGTTTGATGAATTAGCAATTCATATTGATTCTGGTGAAAATCGCCACATGGTGGATAAGTTTGATAAATTGTTTGGCTTATTAGTTGCAGATGATAAGAGAAATCAAATTCAAAATCTACATGAATGTCTGCAACAAGCATTGCGGTTATCTAGGTATGTATTAATAATGATTGGCTCAATATGTTCAGCACTGTACAAAGCTTCAGACAATGATTTTTATTTTTTTACTCGCATTTGCATGGGGAAAATGGTTTGTCTGAATGTGATGGAAAGTGGCTGATGAGACACAGTTGCTGCTTAGATGATTTTTTATGATTTCTGTATGCAATGTATGAAAGTATGCACATTGAATTTGCAAATGAATTTGAAGTTATGCCTGTTGCCTTTCGTACACTTATTCATAGCTTTCCGTGCAATAATCAAAGTACACATCAATATTGTACATTAGGTTAGTTAACAACAACTGCTCTCACAAACAAACAATCTGTTGGTATCAATAGTGGTCACTCAAAAACAACAGAGATAAAGAAAGATAAAAAGGATTACATGAGAGAAAGTATGAGAAACAAGAGACAGAATCCAGAACTTCAAAGCAAGGAAAGCGACAATATGAGAAACAAGAGATAAGATCCAGAGTTTGAAAGCAAGGCATAGACAGTAAGAGAAACAAGAGACAAGATATAGAGTTTATAGTCAAGGAAAGGGAAAGTATGAGAAACAAGAGACAAGATACAGAGTTTAAAGACAAAGAAAGGGACAGTAAGAGAAACAGGAGACAAGATCCAGAGTTTAAAGACAAGGAAAGGGACAGTATGAGAAGCAAGAGACAGTATCCAGAGTTTAAAGTCAAGGAAAGGGAAAGTATGAGAAACGAGAGACAGGATCAAGAGTTTAAAGAAAAGGAGAGGGACAGTTAGAGAAAAAAAGAGACAAGATCCAGAGTTTAAAGAAAAGGAAAGGGACAGTAAGAGAAACAAGAGACAGGATGCAGAGTTTAAAGACAAGGAAAGGGACAGGAAGAGAAACAAGAGACAAGATCTAGAGTTTAAAGACAAGGAAGGGGACAGTAAAAGAAACAAGAGACAGTATCCAGAGTTTAAAGTAAAGGAAAAGGAAAGTATGAGAAATAAGAGACAGGATCAAGAGTTTAAAGACAAGGAAAGGGACAGTAAAAGAAACAAGAGACAGTATCCAGAGTTTAAAGTCAAGGAAAGGGAAAGTATGAGAAATAAGAGATAGGATCAAGAGTTTAAAGACAAGGAAAGGGACAGATAGAGAAACAAGAGACAAGATCCAGGGTTTAAAGACAATTAAGGATAGGGACAGTAAAAGAAAGAAGAGACAGTATCCAGAGTTTAAAGACAAGGAAGGAGACAGTTTGAGAAACAAGCGAAAAGATTCAGAGTATAAAGGAAAAGAAAGAGACAGAAAGAGAAACAAGAGAAAAGATCCAGAGTTTAAAGACAAGGAAAGGGATGATTAGAGAATTAAAAGGCAAGAAGAAGAGTATAGGCATGATGAGAAAATGAGAGATTTAAAGAAGAAAAAAAGAAATGAGACAAAATCCTAACCAGTTAGAAAAAGAGAGAATGAAGATGAAAGAAAAGAGAAAAAATGAAAAGTGTAGATCATCAGAAAATATTGCTGCAAAACAATTAAAAGCACACTCACGGGATAATTTGGACTATATTGAAACTGAAAAACAAAGATACAGAAAAAGTAAATTTGGAGTTTGATGCAATTGAGAGTGTTGTCAATTTTCACAGCAATGTAAGATTGGGTCCTGTGTTTGTATGCACATGTTACCAACAGACATGGTTTCATGAAAGTGTTTCAAATGTCGATAATGTTTTGTTGGATGCTCAAATCAAAAGGAAGTATTTTACTAATACAAAGTCTGTAATCGGGCAGGAATGGATATGCAGCACTTGCAATTCAAGTTTAAAAGAAAGTCGAACTCCAAAACTCTCTCTTGCAAATGGAATGACATGGATTCAAAAACCAGGTTAATTAAATCTGTTACCATTGGAAGAAAGACTTGTATCTTTAAGAATTCCCTTCATGCAGATAAGAGAATTACCAAGACGAGGACAGTACTCTGTAAAAGGAAATGTTGTAAATGTGCCAGTAGACATTCAACCAACAATCAATAGTCTACCAAGGAGACTTGATGAAAATATTACCATACCTGTGAAGTTAAAAAGACTCTTATTGTCAAAAAAATATACGACCTACAAAGGTTCTGATTGTTTTACATTGGTTAATGAAAAAAAGTGAATATTATCAGAATTCAAACATAAACAAAGACGACAACTGGTTCCATGAGGTCACCAATTCAGCAAGCGATTTCATGAGAGAGTTTATAGAGGGTCACACTAATCAAGATTCAGCAATGCATGACCAATCAGATGAATCAGACTCTGATGAATTCTGTGAAGTTGATAGTGGTAAGGATGGAAGTCGTGATACTTTACTAGACAGTGACTCATATGACATGAATCAGATCTTCACATTTGCTCCAGGAGAGGGACAACGACCACAAAGTTTGTATCAAGATCAATTGGCCAAGTATTTGTCATTTCAAACAATATTTTGTGGTAAAGGAAGAGTAGAAAACAATCAGCGTCAAGTACCTGTTTCATATGCTGATATTGCCAAGTGGGAAGTACGAAGTGTTGATAGTGCTGCACAGTCGGTACCAAATTTATTTTTCAAATTGAAAAAGATTCAATTAAAACAGGTAACAGACAAATGCAATTTAGCCCTTAGGAAGTGCAAAACAAAGGGGAAAACCTTTACTGCAAATGAAATATGAAATCCTGATCAAATTAATGACATTGTTAGACACAATGAGGGATTTAATGTTTTCAAACAGTTGAGAAACTCTCCTCCTTATCTTGAAACAAGAAAGATGTTTTTGCAATGAATCGACAGCTTGGTCTACCAACTTGGTTTATGTCCTTTTCTGCTGCAGATACACGTTGGAATGATCTGATCAGAGCACTAGGAGTTTTAAATAATGACAAACAGTACACAGATTCTGAAATTGAGAACATGACATGGATTGAATAGTCAAAGTTAGTTCAGAAAGACCCAGTTACATGTACAAGGTATTTTGATCATCGTTTTTGGACTTTTATGAATACTATGCTTAAGAGTGATCATCATCCTATTGGCAAGATACTGGACTTTTTCTATAGAGTTGATTTCAACAAAGGGGATCATCACATGTTCACATGATTGTTTGGATTGAAAATGCTCCAAAGTACTTACAAAATGATAACAAGGAAATTGTTGCATTTGTTGACAGCTACTTGAAGTGTGAAAGGAATACAGAAGACAATTTGATAGAACTGCAAGTTCATAAACACTCACAAACATGCAAGAAAAAAGGATAGGCTGTTTGTAGGTTTTGATTTCCACTTCCACCACTCCAAGCTACTATGATATTGGAACCTTTGGACAGTGACGTTGAGAAATACAAGAAAATGCATAAGACTATGCAAGACAAAATGTATGACTTTAAAAATGGATGTGACATAAGCTGCACTTTCCAAGACTTTTTGAAGAATGTACTACAACTATCAGAAGATGATTATATAAAATGCATCAGAAGTTCTTTGAGAGCACCCAAGGTATTTTTAAAACGTAAACCCTGTGACTTGAGAGTGAGTGCTTACAACAGTACTCTTCTTCATGCATGGGCAGCTAACATAGATATTCAGTATGTTTTGGATCCATATGCTTGTGCAATGTACATTGTCTCATTCATAAGTAAATCACAAAGGGCATGAGTGATCTGCTGAGTAGAGCTGCAAAAGAAGCAAGAGAGGGCAATCTTGACATTAAGAGACAAGTTAGACACATTGGAAATCAATTTCTTAACAGTGTTGAAGTTGGAGCACAAGAAGCAGCATATCTAGTTTTGCAAATGCCCCTTACAAAAGCATCAAGAGATGTAATGTTCATAAAACCATCTCCAGTTGATGACCGTGTAATACTTGTCAAACCTGATTCAGAACTCAAAAAACTGAATGCTAATTCCTAAGACATAGAATGCAGTAACATAGTCAAAAGATATGCAAAACATCCAAAACAACTTGAAAACTGGGTGTTTAGCTGACTATGTTTCACAGTTAGATGTAGTTTTCCCAAAGGAAAGTATAACTGAGCTGTCTGAAATGGAAACAAATGATGATAAGAGACACCAGTCAGGAAATGAAGATAGTGGATCTGATACTGAGTGTGAATTTAAAGATGACTGCACATTAGTTGTGTTGAGAAATGGAATTAAAAACAAGCGCAGAAAAAAAACCCCAAGAGTTATAAGATATGTGCGTCATAGCTTAAAAACAGACCCAGAAATTTTCTATAGGGAAAAACTAATACTGTTCACTTCATGGCAAAATGAATGTTCTGATCTTCTGTGTGGACATCAGAGCTTTGATTAGTCATTTAACCAGAAAATTTTTTTCTTAGCTCAGAAAATCAGACAGTATGAACACAATGCTGATATGCTTGAGCAGACAGAACAGATGGTGCAGAATGATTTGACAGAAGCATATGATGAGTTAGCTCCTGGTACTCAACAAACTGACACAGATGATGAATATGAAGGAAATGTTGACTCTGAAACATTTGTTCTCTTTAATCCCGAAAGGCCAATTGAACAGAGAGAGTATGGTATAGGAAGTGATATTGGAATTCCATCAACAAGACAACTAAATGAACAGAGTTTTGTTAGATTACCTGATGATGAGTATTTAAAGCTTGTAGCCAGTTTAAATTGAAAGCAACGTGAATTCTTTAATCATGTTATGCAATGGATCAAGTCTAAACAGGAACCTAGTCATGCATATCTGTCAGGAGGTGCAGGTGTTGGGAAGTCAGCAAGCATTTTTAGTCCCAAGGATAACGTCTTTATCATTAAATAGCCAAATTAAAGGTTTGTCTCAGCTTTTTAGTTGAGTTATATTGAATTTATTACCAATGTCCAATATTATCTCGAAATCTCTGTTGAATTCGTTTACTCTCATTGCTCAATAGCCGAGGTCAGTAGAGTTCAAAATGTGTAATCTAACTAGATGGCGTGATAGTAAACCCCAACAAATTTTGTCTATTCGGTCAAGGGTTTATGTGGAGCGGATCAGAAACTCTTGACTTGGGAAGATGGTGCAGGGTGGCACATATACAAAGTTTAACAGAAAATAAATGAGATCTGCTTAATAATGATTTGTTTTGTTCTGGAAATGTACACTTACATCAAGTTATTGGTGTCTTAGGTGTATATTGAAGTATTTTTAGCTCACCTAAATATTCTACTTTATCTTATTTCTTTACAAAACACATTTTAAGAAAATTAACAGAAAACTGGTAGATGCTACAATAACAACTAAGAAGCATTTATAACAATAAACTATACTTTTTTACATCACTATCTGGAATTTTAAAATGTGTATACATAAAGATTTATTGTAAATTTGTAGAATTTTCATTTTTTTTTTGTTTTTTATTAAAATTATCTTAGATATAATCCCCCCAAGGAAAGATAGAAATGTTTTTGTTCAATGCTAGCTTATAAGTCTTCAGAGTTGACATTACGTACAAGTGCTATATTAATTTGCACAAATACCAAGATTGACCTTGTTATGAGTAAATCGAGACTCAGACAACAGGGATTTATCAGACTATTTTGGGAAACACCATTTTTTGGATATTGCGAAAAAGTTATCGACTTTTTGATGAAGTTGGGAAAAATAAGTATGTTGCCTAAGTCATGTATTCAGCCATTTCAGGTGCAATTAACAGGTTTCAGCTAAAATTTGGGCTACCAAACAGCGATTAAATGATCCAGTTTCATCAAACAAGATCAATTATGAATAATAGACTAATAAAAGTAAATTTGAATTCAATGAGTATTAAATATTTTACAACATAGGTTAGTATACTTGTGAATGAGTTTCCAATTTAGGTCATGGGAGCTATAAACCTCCTGCAAAAATTATACTGCATACACATTTCCTAAAATGTGCATTAAAATATATATTTTTCTATCTGAAATAATGCCTACAGTTCTTACCATTCACTTGTAGATCAGCTGAGTAAGTGAAAATGAGTTAATAAACCTATAGAATTACTAAATATCACTACTTCAGAAAAAAAACTGAGGAAATTCGGATTAAAAAATGGTGATGTTTTTAAACATGTGTTATGACTGTAGCTTTGCTAAATGAGTTAAACTGAGTAAAAATACAGACAATCTGGCAAATTAACTTTGTGTTTTTCCAAGATAATTTAATAAAAAGAGCATTGTTCTGCAATTAGGAAAAATTACTACCAAATTGGGAAAGATTGAACTCATTTTCAATTGGGAATGGGGCCGAATTTCAGCCCCTGAGAAGGTACTGATAATTCCCTGGATACGCATTAAACACTGGTTGAAAAGAAAACCATTCTTAGTAATTTGATACTCAAATCAAGCCCAATCACCATGATGAAAGTAAATGAATAAAATAGAGCAACTTCATGTTCTAAAATGTATATGCACAATTCTTGTAAGTGAAGGCAGTTCACTCAGGTGAGTGATGTGGCCCCTGGGCCTCTTGTTATTGATTTTTAAAAAATCTTTTTTGCATTACTGCCTTACCCTAGCTTTTCATCCTCCAGTGCAGGAGAGGATAAATATTAAAGAAAATCATAACTGTGTTGTGCTCATTTCCACTACAACTGATATGCTACTGATTTTTTAAAAATAGTGGTGTTGAAAGAGAATGTCACAAGTTGTATGCATGCAAATCATCATCATAGATACATTAAATTTATAATTATATTTAACACTGTGAAATATGTTAATAGGTGGGCGCTGCACAGACCCTGGTACACCAGGGGGAGCTGTACAGGTAGTGAGGAGTTACGAGGCTGGCGAGCTTCTCAGGTTTAAATGTATACGTCAAGGATATGAACCAGTTCCTTCTGCACCTCTCCTGTGTGTAGAACAGGGAAGCAGAAATGCCAGCTGGAACGCTACTGCTTTACCTCTTTGCACAGGTGAGGGTTTATTCAGTTTTTAACATATTTTCTATAAATTTTTGTTCAGAATGTGGACTTTTATTGTCAGAAGGTTCTGTTGCAGTACTGCTAGAGAGGACAAGCTTAATCTTCATAATAATAATTTAAATAGATTTTTTAAAAATCTTATGACCTTTTCCACTGTTATGATAATAATCAATTGTTTTCTTACAAAAACAAGCTGCATGTTAGAATATTTAAAAATGAAAGATTTTAAAAAATTGCATATGACTTTAAATTATTGTAACGTAAAAAATCCAATCATCAAAGAGCTTGAAAATGTTATGTATAACATACAGGTGACTCTCGATAGCTTGAACTCCGATCTCTGGAAGTTCTCAATCTTTCAAAATGAATCTCCAATCCCATTTTATCTCTCTATATGACTAAGCAAATTTACTCCTGATCTAACCAAGACCTGGGTCCCATTACACTTGTTTCATTGTTTTTTACTCTTTTTCTCTCAAAGTTTAGATTGTGGGTGTATTCACCAATCAAGCGTAAAATTAATGAACCTTGTATTCCGGAATTTTTTGAAATTTTCAACTTTTCATTTTTGACATCTTTAGTTTAGCATTCCCTTTTCGTCCGTCATCGTCCATTGTGTAACAACTTGAGTCATGTTTTAATGAGTAAAGTGAATAAGTTTCACCACATAGTTAGCTCACCTGAGCCGAAGGCTCAAGTGAGCTTTTCTGATCACATTTTGTCCATCGTCCGTCCGTCCGTCTTTAAACTTTTCACATTTTCGACTTCTTCTCAAGAACCAATAGGTCAATTTTAAGTTTTAACCAAACTTTGTACAAAGCATCCTTGGGTGAAGAGGAGTTTAAATTGTTAAAACGAAGGACCAAGCTTAAGTCCCCTTACAAGGGGAGATAATCAAGAAAAGACAAAAATAGGGTGGGGTCATTAAAAAATCTTCTTCTCAAGAATCACTGGGCCAGGAAAGCTAAAACTTATGTGGTAGCATCCTTGGGTAGTGTAGATATTAAATTGATAAAATCATGATCCCCAGTGGTAGGGCGGGGCCACAATAGGGAATCCACGTTTTACATAGAAATTTATACAACAAATCTTTAAAAATCTTCTTCTCAAGAACCACTGGGCAGGAAAGCTGAAACTTATGTGGAAGCATCCTTAGGTAGTATAGATATTAAATTGTTAAAATCATGACCCCCGGGAGTAGGGCCACAATAGGGAATTCCAAGTTTTACATAGAAATATATAGAACAAATCTTTAAAAATCTTCCCCTCAAAAACCACTGGGCCAGGAAAGCTAAAACTTATGTGGAAGCATCCTTGGGTAATGTAGATATTAAATTGTTAAAATCATGAACCCCGGGGGTAGGGCGGGGTCACAATAGGGAATTCCAAGTTTTACATAGAAATATATAGAACAAATCTTTAAAAATCTTCTCCTCAAAAACCACTGGGCCAGGAAAGCTGAAACTTATGTGGAAGCATCCTTGGGTAGTGTAGATTCTAAAGTATTAAAATCATAAAAGGGAAGGGTGTAGGGGCACGATAAGTATAGCAAGAGGGGAAATCTGTTAAAGAACTACATCACCCAAGTTACTTAGGTGAGCGATGTGGCCCATGGGCCTCTTGTTTTTAATGTTTTATTCAAATTTTCACAAAATGGGATTTGAAGTGAAAAATATTTGTATAGATTATTATAGATGATTACAGATAGGCAGAATTTTGAACATGATAGAAGGTTTACAATTTCGTTATATTCTAGAAATTTATTATTTGCATCATTTTCAATGAAATTTGGCCAAAAAATATATACCAATCCAGGCATCCATGTTTTTGTTTGTATCATCTGTCCTTAAATGACTAAAAATGACAATTATTAAAGATCAATAATATACCGAGTTTCATTTATTTTCAAAAGAGGGTCTGTAGACATGTGTTTCTGTTTCCATGGTAATGACAATAAATATTTCATGCACTACTTATATACGTCTTGAATATAGTAATATTATTATAACATTTTGATGATAATAGTTGCTAAATGATATGTTAAAACAAAGATTATTAGGGAAAAAACTGGAAAATTTCAAAGTTTGGTTATATGGACTAGTTGCAAAGCAACATTGATTTAAAAAGTGTTTCCATGGTTACCATAAAAAATATACTATTTATGAAAATTTGAATGTTGAGGCTATTTGTGTATCAGGTTAGTTTTGCCTATTCTAACTTTCAGCAAAAACTATAAGGAATTAAGTTCAAGTTTTCAATTATTTTCTTTACAAATATTTTGCTATTTGTGTTCTTTTTCTGACCAGTGTGCAAAAGTCACCTTGGCAACCCAATATTTTTTCATGTTTTTAATCTTGACATCCAGACAATTGTTTTCATATATAATACATGTATCTTTAGGTGTGTATTTTCATTTGGGAAGCATCTTATTTCAGCCTTTAAATGTAGCTAAAATGCCTGAATGTGAAAGGGTTAAGAACCACTGGGCCAATTTCAACCAAACTTGCCACAAAGTATCCTTAGGTGAAGGAAATTAAAGTTTAATCAACAATTAATTAATGATTTTACTATATGTGCTTGTTAATCTGTTAATCAGTACATAATTATGTGTGACAATATTGCGCTTAGGACGGTTTGTTTGCTTTGAATACATTCGTCAGCAAAATGTCGAAACATGCGTGGGGTGATCAAGAAAGGAAATATTTACCTACTTAAGGTTTTAACTTGTACAATCAAAGAACAATCAAAATACAAAAAAATTAAGGGTAGAGATACATGTAAATGTAGCTTATATGTAAAATTGATTTTGCAATGAAAAAAAAGTTTGTGTCCTACTCATGCTACTCTCATTTTTAAAATGATACAAATATTTTAACTTAAAAAATGTTCTTTACATTACTTGTTCAGTTAAAATAATACTTGTTCAGTTAAAATAAGAGTACATCTGTATTTGCATTTTTCACGCCTGCTAATTGATCAGTTGCACAACCAGCAGTTGCATGTGTATAACAATCAAAAGAGATCGATTTCCGGTTATGCATTCGATACAAATAATTCCAGTACACAGGTAGTAAATTGACCCGCTTCAGGCAATAATTGATATTTTTATTAGAATATAAGAATGTGATTCCATGAGCAATTTATTTTTCTTTTATTTTACACTCTCATAAAATGCAATGATTGTCGATTAGCGACAATATTTGTTTTGAAGAAAGGGCTGGTAGAGCGAAAGCGCTGATTAAAAATAGTATTTGCTGACTAGAATTCGTGTTAATCTCAACTAACCTTGAAAATTTAATATCCACCATGAGTATGCAACAAGTGCATCCTATCCACCAAAATTTGAACTTCGAATTGTGTATTATTTGACAAATATTCAAAGTAAATAACATTGCCTATATGCATGCGATAATTCAGTGAAAGAGATTTCGGGTTATGCATGAGATAAATGATAAAAAGTTACGAAAGTATTCTACAATCTCCATAATTCATCTTTTATACTATATTACTTTTGGTAATTATAAAATTTTAAATATTGGCTATAATATGAAGACGTTGCAGGGGCAGATCCAGCAAATTTTGAAAGGGGGGAGGGGGTCCAGGTTCCGTGCCCCAATACTCATGCATATAGAATCAACAGCAGGCATTTTAAACCTGGCAATGGTTTTCAACAGTTCTAGGTGGGAGGGGGGGGGGGAGGGTTCCAAAAAGAGTTGACCGACCAAAAAAAAAAACAAAACAAAACAAAAAAAACAAAAAACAAACTAGTTCTAATTGTAACGGGGACTGTTACAGATGTTCCCCAAATACTCCCCAACTCCCTTTTTGTGCCAATTCCCTTTAAAACTTTTTTTAATATGCTCAGTATCGCAGGACTTCATAAAAGAATTTTAAAACCTACAATGATGTCAATTTTTTGTCATTTAACGCATTGCACGCAAATGTACGTGCATGCACATGCAAGGTGATCATGGCATGTTGTCTAAACTATTAACATGTCTTTATATTCCAAGAATCAATAAAAAGTCATAAAAATATAAATGTTGCCGTTTTTTAGCTCTACTGGTCAGAGACCAGAAGAGCGTATGCGATAGTAATGCGTCCGGCGTCCGTCCGTCTGTCCGTCTGTCTGTCTGTCTGTCTGTCTGTAAACAATTTTTCAAAATGCTACTCCTCCTACAGTTTTGATCTGATTTCAATATAATTTGGCATATAAGTAGATTACACTAAGATACACAATTCTATGTATCGGTTTTTGATTTCGACGTACGGTGTTGGCGTTGTTACTAAAAATAGAAATTTCTGTGAAATTCTTTCCAAATGCTACTCCTCCTACAGTTTTGGTCTGACTTCAATATAACTTGGCACACAAGTAGACTACACTAAGATACATAATTCTGTGTATCGGTTTTTGATTTCAACGAACGATGTTGGCGTTGTTACTAAAAATAGAAATTTCTGTGAAATTCTTTCAAAATGCTACTCCTCCTACAGTTTTGGTATGATTTCAATATAACTTGGCAAACAAATAGACTACACTAAGTTACATAATTCTGTATATCCGTTTTTGATTTCAACGAACGATGTTGGCGTTGTTACTAAAAATAGAAATTTCTGTGAAATTCTTTCCAAATGCTACTCCTCCTACAGTTTTGGTCTGACTTCAATATAACTTGGCACACAAGTAGACTACACTAAGATACATAATTCTGTGTATCGATTTTTGATTTCAACGAACGGTGTTGGCGTTGTTACCAAAAATAGAAATTTCTGTGAAATTCTTTCAAAATGCTATTCCTCCTACAGTTTTGGTACGATTTCAATATAACTTGGCACTCAAGTAGACTACACTAAGGTACATAATTCTTTATATCCGTTTTTGACTTCAATGAACATTATTACCTTGGTTAATAAAGATAGCAATTTCTGTTACTCTCAAATTTGCTACTTCAAATACAGTTTTAGTCTGATTATAATATAATGTGGCTTGCAAGTAGACTACACTAAGAACATAAAGAGACTTATTCAAGGATCATTATTCTCTTTTTTGCCTGTGCAAATTTTCAATTCCCAACTGCTTAAGTACTTTCCTCTTCTTTTGCTATAAGTACAAACCAGTAGAGCTTCAGTCTCGACAGAGACTTCTGGTTAAATATACGTATTCTTCATTTTACGGATTGCGCTTGTGCTACTGACCCTAAAAAGGTTTCACCTAAGTCGGATGTATAGTTTACAAGGTCACTCGTGGACAAAATTTTCCCAGGAAGAAGAAAAATAATAAGAAGAAGAAACAGAGTAAAAACAGTATGTTCCCCAACTTCGTTTGGTGAACGTAAATACAAACAAACAAATAAAGCACAAACAGGCAACCTGTAGATATACATGTAGCTATAATTCGCCAGAATCTTCCACTGATTTCAAAGTAAAAGCTAGCTTGCATATTATGTGATGGTAGTCACACCCAGGGCTGGGATTGTGAAAATACTCGGACTCTGGAAAGCGAAACGAGGAAATTCTATTTATAGCGATCTGAAAGGACAGAGAATGAACAACAAATACAGTTATTTTTTCATTAGTTTTGGAAACTAATTCTTAAATTTTATGATTACATGTATAAAATTATGAGTAAAATATTTTAAAAACTTGCTTCAAACTGAGCATTTATTGTTGTTATTGTGTATCAATTTCATTGTCATTTCTCATGAGGTAATTGATAATTTATGGTTATAAAAAAAGGGTTTACAATAGGTACTCCCCAGCCAGGTAATGTGTACGATATGAAAGGAAATCATCATGATTTTCCCGATAATAATGAAATGGTAAAAGTTGCAAGGTGAATAAAAATTGCAAAGTTTTTCAACTAGTAAAAATTGTTTTGAACGTGCTACTGATGTGAATGACAAAAGGATAATTTTTTCCTACATTTTTTCCATCATACCTTATGCCTTGCAGCATAGCCTACTCTGCAGAAACCATGGGTATTATCACGTAATGAAGATTCAGGGTATCAGCACGTGGTCCATCTTGAGAGGTCTACATCTTCATTAATTCTTATCATTGAGTTTATTACTTTGATGAATCCATTTGATAAACAAATGCACTAAAATTTCTATTTATTTACTATCAATTTCAGTTCACTGTGAAGTTTTGCATTACGTCACGATCTTTTTCGACAGACGCATCCAGCGTAAACAATTCACGTGATTGGTCAACTCATATTATCAACATTGACACAGAAATAGTCTGTTGTACGAGCAACCAATCAGTGATTAGAAGAAAGGTCCAGTCGTAAAGCTTGCAGTTAGGAGGCGTGTACTATTTACCGTGAGCACAGCTGTCAAACTAGATCGTGACGTAACGTAAAACTTCACACTAAACTGCAATCTATAGTTATTAGGTCACCTGAGTAACTCAGGTGACCTATTGCTATCCGTTTTCGTCCGTCGTCGTGCGTCGTGTGTCGTGTGTTAACATTTGAATATTTTCATCTTCTTCTCTGAAACCACTGAACCAATTTCAACCAAATTTGGTATACAGCATCTATGGGTGGAGGGGAACAAAAATTGTGAATTTCATGGTCCCCGCCCCCCAGGGGCCTGAGGGGTGGGGCCAAAACCACTAAAATTATTGCAATCTTTAAAAATCTTCTTCTTTACTCCTGGACATCAAGCAGGCAAACTGTTGGCATGAATGTAATGTGCATTGAGTCCTCTACCAAAATTGTGAAATTCATGGCCCCAGGGTCTGGGGTTCTAGTGCTAGGGCGGGGCTCTATAGATTATATAGTGAAAATGCATTATTTCTTTGAAAATCTTCTTCTCTGCTCCTGGGTATTAAATAAACTAACTAAGCACATAGTTATTATGAGCAAGGGTGCCTCTTCCAAAATTGTGAATTTTATGGCCCCAGGGTCAGGGGTTCTGGTGTTAGGGCGTGGCTCTATAGATTATATAGTGAAAATACATTATTTCTTTGAAAATCTTCTTCTCTGCTCCTGGGTATTAAATAAACTCACTAAGCACATAGTTATGATAAGCAAGAGTGCCTCTTCCAGATTTGTGAATTTTATGGCCCCAGGGTCAGGGGTTCTGGTGTTAGGGCGGGGCTCTATTGATTATATAGTGAAAATGCATTTATTCTTTGAAAATCTTCTTCTCTGCTTCTGGGTATTAAATAAACTTACTAAGTACATAGTTATGATGAGCAAGAGTGCCTCTTCCAGATCTGTGAATTTTATGGCCCCAGGGTCAGGGGTTCTGGTGTTAGGGCAGGGCTCTATTGATTATATAGTGAAAATGCATTAATTCTTTGAAAATTATCTTCTCTGGGTATTAAATAAACTAACTAAGCACATAGTTATGATGAGCAAGAGTGCCTCTTCCAGATTTGTGAATTTTATGGCCCCAGGATTAGGGGTTCTGGTGTTAGGGCGGGGCTCTACTGATTATATAGTGAAAATGCATTAATTCTTCGAAAATCTTCTTCTCTGCTTCTGGGTATTAAATAAACTAACTAAGCACATAGTTATGATGAGCAAGGGTGCCTCTTCCAAAATTGTGAATTTTATGGCCGCAGGATTAGGGGTTCTGGTGTTAGGGCGTGGCTCTATTGATTATATACTCAGTAGTAAAAATAAATTCTTTGAAAATATTTTCCTTTGCTTCTGGGTTTCATGCCAATATATTTATGATGAAGAAAGGTGCATCTAGCAAAGTGTTTTTTTTATGCCCCCAGGGTCAGAGGGGGGGGGGGGTACATAGTCTGAAAATAAATGAATGCTTTGAAATCTGCTCTTTAGTATTAATCAACCATTTTATGATAAATTTTGAATATGTGGCCCATGGATCAGTGGTTCCTTTAGGGTGAGGTGCACAACTGGGTATAAAGTGGAAGTGCATTTTCTCTTTGTTACTCTGATATACCTCTGGGTATTAAGTAAATGGAGTAAACATGCTAAGTTAATAATTATGATAAGCAATGGTGCCTCTTTAAAAATTGTAAATTGTGAATTTCATGGCCTCTGGTTTAAAACACGAATCAAATTTAATTGTTTGAAAGTTGTTACACAATACTCAGGTGACCTATAAGGCCCGTGGGCCTCTTGTTAAAAAATATATTTATTTTGCTTTGAAGACAGTCTGAAATAAAAATGATCTATTTTAGCATTAATATCTTGTGCTTCCTGTGCATAGATGCTTTTGAAATTGTGATAGTAATTTTTGAAATTTTTGCGGCCGATTTGATGCTTTGCATGAATTTTACTTGTAATGTATACTAGGGGTATTTTTTTAATGAACAATTATTTTGGGGTTTGACGATTTTTTTTTTCTATGGTATACATGATGAATAAGTGTAATAAATATAATTTGTGAAAAAAGTGTCCAACAAGCCAGGGGGTTGAATATGGGGGTGGGGGGTTGTTGTTCCTGTCCACAAGTAACTGTGATGTGGCGTTGTCGTGTTGATCCCAGCTTGACAACAGAATTCAGGATACTCAGCGTTGAAACACCAAGAAATTTTAACCGCATGGCAAACACATATCATCGGAGGTCTGCGTCTAACTTTTTTTACAGACAAAACTTTTTACAATAAAATATGAAGTGAAAGTATGAAGATTCGACTTATCCCACCACTTTTGTTGCAGTACAGTTAAATAAAGGTATAAGGTATGTTTGAGTAAAACAATTTGGTATACTGAAAGAAGTTAATATGCTGTTTTTGCATAATGGGCATATTAAAGATTCGTTGGAGTTTTAGGTCACCTGAGTTTCTCAGGTGACCTATTGCTATCCGTTTTTGTTCGTCGTCGTGCGTTGTGCGTCGTGCGTAGTGCGGTGTGCGTTAACATTTGAACATTTTCAGCTTCTTCTCTGCAACCATTGAACCAATTTCAACCAAATTTGGCACAAAGCATCTGTGGGTGAAGGAAAACAAACGTTATGAATTTCATGATCCCTGTCCCCCTGGGGCCTGAGGGGTGGGACCAAAACCACTAAAATTAATGCAATCTTTAAAAATCTTCTTCTTTACTCCTGGACATCAAGCAGTCAAACTGTTTGCATGATTGTAATCAGCATTGAGCAAAATTATGAAATTCATGGGTCATTGGTTCTAGTGCTAGGGTGGGGCTAAATAAGTATATAGTGAAAAAGCATTATTTCTTTGAAAATCTTCTCTGCTCCTGGGTATTAAATAAACCAACTCAGTGCATAGTTATGATGAGCTAGAGTGCCTCTATTTTACGGCCCCAGGGTCAGGGGTTCTGGTGTTAGTGTGGGGCTCTATTGATTATATAGTGAAAATACATGAATTCTTTGAAAATCTTCTTTTCTGCTCCTAGATATTAAATAAACTAACTAAGTACATAGTTATGATGAGCAAGAGTGACTCTACCAAAATTGTGAATTTTATGGCCCTAGGCTCAGGGGTTCTGGTGTTAGGATGGGGCTCTATTGATTATACAGTGAAAATACATGAATTCTTTGAAAATCTTCTTCTCTGCTCCTGGGTATTAAATAGACTAACTAAGTACATAGCTTTGATGAGCAAGAGTGCCTCTACCAAAATTGTGAATTTTATGGCCCCAGGGTTAGGGTTTCTGGTGTTAGGGTGGGGCTCTATTGATTACATAGTGAAAATACATGAATTCTTTGAAATCTTCTTCTCTGCTCCTGGGTATTAAATAGACTAACTAAGTACATAATTATGATGAGCAAGAATGCCTCTTCCAAAATTGTGAATTTTATGGCCCAAGGGTCAGGGGTTCTGGTGTTAGTTTGGGGCTCTATTGATTACATAGTGAAAATACATTATATCTTTGAAAATTTTCTTCTCTGCTCCTGGGTATTAAGCAGATGAACTACCTATATAGTTATGAGCAAGGGCCCTAATCTTCCAGATTTGTGAATTTCAAGACCCCAGGATCAGGGGTACCATAGAGGGGGGGGGGGGGCTGTACTTATTTACTGAAAATGAATGAATTATTTGAAATCTGCACCTTTGTACATGTGTTAATCAAATATTTTTCAAAAGCAAGGATGCCTTTTCAAAAATTGTGCAATGTGTGGATCTAGGCCTAAGGGTCAGGGATTCATGTGTGGAAGGGGCACTACTGATTTTTGCTGAATATTACTGATTAGTTGAAATGCATTTTTTGTTCCCCTACCCTGCCGATGGGTATTAAGTAACCAAACTAAGAAACTGCTAAGTGTATAGTTATGAAGATCAATGCCAGGTGCCTCTTTCAAAATTGTAAATGCCATAGCATCTGGCTTAAAACATGAATCAAATTCAATCACTGGATAGTTGTTGCATAATGCTCAGGTGACCTATAAGGCCCATGGGCCTCTTGTTATGCTAAAAAATTCACACATGATTTATGCTGAAAATTTATGTAATTCAATCCCACAGATCTACTTCAACAGTTTACTTATGTTAATCTTAAATATCCCTTTTTTACAAATTCAACTTGTGTGCAGGAAAATTCTATAATTTTATTTTATATTTTACTTTTAAAATTTTGGAAGACTACGTTATAATTATATGCTGTTTGAAACTTTTTGTCCTTTATCTCATGCATAACCCGAAATCTCTTTCACAACCGAATAATCGCATGCATAGGCAATGTTATTTATTTAAAGTATTTGTCAAAAAATACACAATTCGAAGTTCAAATTTTGGTGAATAGGATGCACTTGTTGCATACTCATGGTGGATATTGAATTTTCAAGGTTAGTTGAGATTAACACGAATTCTAGTCGGCAAATACTATTTTCAATCAGCGCTTTCGCTCTACCAGCCCTTGCTTCGAAACAAATATCGCCGCTAATCGACAATCATTGCATTTTATGAGAGTGTAATATAAAAGAAAAATAAATTGCTCATGGAATCACATTCTTATATATCAATAAAAATATCAATTATTGCCTGAATCGGGTCAATTTACTACCTGTGTACTGGAATTATTTGTATCGAATGCATAACCGGAAATCGATCTTTTGATTGTTATACACAACTGCTGGTTGTGCAACTGATCGATTAGCAGGCATGTTTTTAGGGTGTGTTTTGTCCATAGTATCTGCATTTTCCTTAGGATTTCCCACCAACTTTGGGGTGCATCCGTTCCTAGAGCACGGCCTATGCATGTGACTTTACGTACAGTATATAATAGATTTTTAATTTACCAAAATATTATATGCCAAAATTAATGGTATACCTTGGCAAACTAAAATCGCCAAATTTGTGTACCGCCAAAAAAAAAACAAAAAAAAAAAAAACAAGAAAAAAAAAAAACGGCTGTACGGTACTTCTGATATCTATTATAGTAGAACATTGATGATGAGAACTGAAAATTCAGGATATTACATATTTACTTTCTATCTCTCGAACCCCTAGATCTCTCAAAGTTTTCTTGCGGTCCTTTGAACTTTGAGAGATCAAGAGTCACCTGTACTCAAAAGACATTAACACTCATTATCTCACACTCAATGGGACCTCACAAAAATTCGAGATAATCAGGCAAAATACTTACAGAATTGAATGGTGTTGAGATTTCCCAAATCACTTCAATTTATCCAACTTGAAGGTATTTGAAATACTGATGTTTGGGATACTGAAGTTCAACTTTACATTGAATGTTTGAATTAAATGACATCATTCCAGGAAAATTGTAACAAAATTTTTCATTCTTTTAACTTATCATTAAGTCTTTTATAAGGTATAGTGAACAGGTAGCATATGTTCAATTTGGATGTTGAATTAACTTTGACAGGTGGATTGGTAGACCTCTTTCATTTTCAGATGTTACACCTCCAGAGTTCAACAACTGTCCTAAAACAATATACACTGACAGTATGGAGGCTGTGAGCTTTGTTACCCCCACTGCCACTGACAACTCTGGACTGGTGAAGAATGTGACTGTGGATCCTCCCAATTTCAAAAGTGGTACAGTGGTGTCCAGGGATTTAAATGTCACATACACAGCAGTAGATAATGGAGGGAATACTGCAAGATGTACAATCTCATTTATCATCAAAGGTATATTCATGATACTTAAAAATTGAAAATGACTCATAAATAGTCATACCCATACCGTATAATCCCTATTAACCCCTATAATCGTCCCCTAGGTCTTTCTCAATTGTCGGGATCGAAATAGGACCCCTGTACGGTGATTAAAATCATCTAGAATTGCATCAAAAGTGCGCCATAATTTTGAAGACAGTGAAAATGAAAACTGGTTATTGGGTAACATCTACGTAAAATATTCCTGAAAGTGAAAGATTTTTAGAACGCCCTAATCATTATGTATATAACTGAAATTGAAAGTTACCTTCAAGATTTGTTCTCCTTGTGTAATTTCTGATTTTTTGAAGTAGTAGAAATATGACATAAAAATTATAACTAGAAAACCAAAATAATCACCCATTTTGCAATTTTCTAAGCGCTCGGGGCAATAAATAGGGATTATACGGTATTTGTTTTACTTTCTCTGTTTTCAGAGACAAGAAGAGATTATGCAACAGTAAGGTGTTCACCGTCCTTCTAGCTGTCTGTTCTTCTTGTATTTTGAGAATACAAGAAAGGATGTTATTTATATACATATAGAAACTTTATGAACAATTAACCAGAGAGTACAATTTAGAATTCCTAGCTAGCTTCTTTGTCAACTCTTACCACTAGTGGAAAAATAAAATTCTAAATTGATTCTAACATTAACATACATGATGGCACTCCGATCTGATCCCAGGAGTGTAACGCAAACCAGACAAGTATTCTGAGAGTATTGCATAAGCAATAAATGTCCCTTACCGGGCTCCCCTTTTCTCTTTAGGATGTCTTTTTTAGACAGGGTCTATTAGTGTCTATTAGGTTACTATCAGTCGATTCCTTAAAATGAAAGTTGTGGGGAGAACACATGAATTAAATTTACGCTATATTAACTCAAATTAATGAAAATTAAAAGCTGAAAATATTAATTGTAAATCACACCAGTAAACAAAGTACTCCTCTGCGTATTATTACGACTGCATACGCATCATCCATTGTTTACTTCCGGAAAAATATTACTTCGGATCCGGTGAATTTCGGACAGGCTTTTAGACTGAATTTTCTACTTCAAAGTAAATGAAAAATGTGAAGGTATATTATTCACTGCAGTTTTGTTAGGGTCTTCCGTCTTCAGCAGAAGACCCTTCTATTTTTCTTCTGTTTCTTTTTTACCTATACTCGTATTATTATTCTTTTTCTCCTTACAAAATTTGTGCAGAAGATTTCTCCAAGATGTCGCGTTCGATTTGCTTCAAATTTTCACGGTCGATGCGTTGACATCTGAAGTTAATTCCGGCAAGTAATTTTTTTGAAATTTACTTCCGGTCGGAAGTTATCGCCCTTTGATCGAAATTTAGAGGACCTCCTTGTCTGTTTTGTAACTCAAAAAGAAATCAAGCTTGAAAGCTGAAATTTTTAGGGATGATAGAGGACATGTTGCCATGTTGCACCTGGGTCAGGGTATTTTCTGGAAACGAGTAATATGGAAGCTCGGTAGGGGTCGAAATTTAGGATACAAATCATGAGTGATTTTTTCAGACATTTTGCATAATATCTTTTAAAGTATAATTATTTTTAAAAACATTCTGAACAAAACTTGTACGAAACGACAAGATCTTCAATATGATACCAAGAAAAAAGTGCTGACTCATCACATTAAGGGCTGATAGGGGTCAAAAGTATTTAATCAATAACTCTTTAACAGTCAACATTTTGCTAAACATAATTGAAGCAAAAATGTTTATCACAACAATCTACAACTATATATTATGATTTTTTTGTCGTATGTTACATAAATAGGGGCCACAAGGGACCAGAATGCTCAATCTTTGACACTTTATATCTCGCAAGTGGGGAATTTTTGATAAGTAACATTGAACAAAAGTTGTTCAGATAAATATTCTGAACAATATGCATTCTTTCATTTTTTGCTAAACGTCCCCATTAAGGAGTTGGAGGGTAAGTCCCTAAATATTTCATGTGCAAATATCTCGGAAACAAAAAAGAATCTCTGAATACTTTTTGAGCAAAAAGTGTTCAAAATCTTGGGAGCTTTAAGTGAAAATCAAGAAAAAGGGGCTTGACACTTAAATTAGGGGCTGAGGGGGGGGGGCAAAAGTTTTGAATCGATAACGCTTTAACAGTCCATATTTTGTTATACATAACAGAAGCAAAAATGTTTATCTCAACACTCTACAACTATATATTGTTATACCTTTAAAAATTTGTTCCTATACAAATCTATACGAAAAACAGTCTAACATTTCTAATGTTTTGCTGAGCGGGCATAAAAAAAATGGATATTGGACCGCTCAGAGAGATGTTGGACCGCTTACGTCACAGAATGGGCGGAGTTAATCTCATTTTCATTCGTTGGTGTTAAGTACCAGTCCACATAAAAATCAGACAAAGGGTGATATATGAGGTCTCTCAGAATTTGATGATTTTCCAATCATTTAATTTCTATAAAATACTTGATTCTGATTGGATAAAAAATTCTTTTGATAACTGCATCAACAAAATCTAGAGTTCGGTTGCACTAAGCAGCCGGAACTATTTGACAGTCGGTACATGTGTATTCCCCGCTTCCAGGTTACTTTTTGAAGGAATAATTAAATACCTTTGCTTTAATAAATATTTTCCTGAATTTCGGAACCTGTCCGTTAGCTTCCTGACTTACTTTCTACTTTCGTTTCATTTTGAATTATCCCCCTTTGCTAAACAAATTAAAATCGTCTGCATGACGACAATACAGTTACGGGAAAGAAGGGAAGAAATCGTTTAATCGACATAATTTTCTTAAATGTTTGACTTTGAGATATCTGGTATGAAACAATAGAACTCTGAAAAAATGTTTTATTATGCTACCAAAGCGGGGAAAACCGAAAATCTGTTAAATCGTGGGAAACGAGTGATCGAGAAAAACGACACTGCATGAATTGAGGACGGAATTCTTTAATCTTGAACTATCGGCAGCAGACTCTTTCAGGTATTACAGCATTGACAGGTTATGATACGTATTTATATATTCGGTTTGAAATTCAAATGAAAAGATGCGCAAATGAAATCCAAAATTTCTGTGACGTAGAACTGTTAGGATATTTGAGTAGCTTCCCTTTACATTTAAGAACTTAGATAACTTACCGGGGAAAATATACCCAGAGGGGATAACACAACAGGTATTTTTTGTGTTAAAGAACTGTAAATTATTTTGGAGACTGTTGGTAATCACACGACAATATTTGATTACGTTTTTCGTTAGCATGGTTAGAGCCATTTTGAATTTTCAGCAATTAACGTTAACGTTATGGTGATGTATTCGTGCGCACTGTTTTTGATACATAAATTTAATAGAAAATTGAAAGAAATTTTAATTTAATAATTTAAAATCATAATTAAATGATAAGAAATGAATGTAATAATTTTTTCTTTGATCGATGTATCAAAGAAAAAATTTGGACGGAAAACTTTTTCATCAATGCGCTACGCGCATTGATGAAGTTTTCCGTCCAAATTTTTCTTTGATACATCGATCAAAGAAAAAATTATTACATTCATTTCTTAACTCATAGATTTATTTTGAAGTATGAACAATGTATGTAAAATGAAAAATGTTTTGAGACATGGTTACCATGGAAACCCGACCAAAGAAATTTCCTTAGCAACCGGCAGACCTTTCACTGTTGATGGACCAAAAATCACCTATCTTTAAGGCTTAAAATAACATGTTGATACAATGAGAATTATTCTTACTTATTGATGTAATAAAGATACACATTTAAAGTGTTCTAACAATGTAATAAAAAATATTTAGGTCTTAAGTCAGTTCTGTGTTAGACGTTGGAAGGTACACATGTACACATGTTTTACAATTTTAGCTGATTCAGCATTTTTCGTGATTTTGGCAATATTCAAGGCCAAATTTTAAAAATGGGCAGATTAATACAGTTGTTGTGTGTATTTCACATAAAAGCAGAGGAATTTCTCTTTTGAATTTTGAAGTCAAATCCATGGGCTCTTTTAAAAATTAAATCTGTTGCCTAGCAACAAATATGGTCGTTTTGATGATGAGAAATCATGTAAAAAGTTAACGGAAAAATCAAATGAACTGTTATCTATGATAAACAAGATACAAAATTTAAAATAGTATAATTAAATTCGAACTCCCTTGCAAACTATTGAATATTGCATCATTCTTTGTCTCCATAGCAACAACCTTTTCCCCATAGCAACAAGGCAAAGAAAGGTAATTTTGGCGTGTATACATGTAATCTTATTAAAGCTTATTTTAATTAAGGCAGAAAAATGTGGTAGAGCAAAATTGCCAATGAAATGCTGCTTTTTTTTATTTTTTTTATTTTTTATTTTTTGGTACTTAATCAACCCATGGCAACGATTCCCTGTGCCATGTGTCTCCTGTAAAGCAGATTTGACTTTGGCATCATATTGTTTGTCATGGAATTAGATATTCAAGTAATATGCTGATAATTGCATGTTGAGAGTTCGGAAAGAATATAAAATGTAGCAAGTTTATATTGAATATTGTATAATGACTTATTTCCATAACAACAACACCACTCCCCTAGCAACGACACAAAGAAAATTAATTTTCACACATATTCATGTTAAGCTGTTAATCTTTTCTATATCTGTCATTACAAAGAAAAAATGACGTTGTAATGTTTGTTTTACGAAAGTGTTTTTGTATTCATTTAATCCATGACAACTATTCCTAGCACATAGCAAACAATCTTGTCAGTATGTGATACTTGTAGTCGCTATATTGAAAGATTCGGCACTCGTCACAGATTTCTCAGAAAATATTACAATGTAACAATTATAAACAAATAGTTTGAATATCATAACTATGGAAACATTTCCAATAATATTTGGTTAGAGTAACATTCAAAGTGAAAAGGAAGATCAGGTTTTAATTATTCTATTTATACTTGTCACAGATTGGATATTTTTCTTTCTAAACAGAAAGAACCGTTCGCGGTAGCTCAAATTAAGGTAGAGCGCTCGGTCTGTGATCGGGAGGCCGTGAGTTCAATCTCGGCTGCGACTGATCTAAGTCCATAAAAATGGGTAGCAAATGTTCCTTCGCCATGCTCTCACCACTTTCGATTGAAAGTTGCGAGTTCTTCGGATGAGACCTTTAAAATAACAATTGCGCCACATATATGACTGATTGGTTGTATGATTGTTTAATGTACTTCTCGAGAATTTTTCTCTCATGGAGACGCCACAACTTACAGGTGGAGAGCTGCAAATTTTGTCCTATATTCAACACTTTCAGCAGGGAGGGATCTTTTTCTTGCCAGCACCTACTGCATGCGATATGCGAATTCGGCTTATACGGTCTTATCCGAAGGACCAGTCTCCATGCCCCACAGTGGAATTCGAACCTGTGACGTAAGGATCAACTCCTTACTTCGTGACTCTAGGGCAGACGCTCTAACCACTGCTCCATGTGGGCGACGCAGCACATTAAAGAAAGATAAAAAATCAAAATAAGAAAGGTCGCATCGCAGCCAGTTACAGTTATTCACGTATAGATGAAGTTTACACCCATTTGAAAGAAATATCGCAAGATATCCAGTATTTTGAAAGTAAAATAAAGCTGGATCAAGTACAAATGAATTTACAACATGGCTAGTCACACAAGTAGAAACTTTATTTTTGTAACGTCATTCGTCGGTCGTAAACATTTGAACATTTTAAGCTTCTTCTCTGGAACTACTGAACCAATTTCAACCAATCTGACAGATAGCATTTATGGGTAAAAGAGGAATAACAAGGGACCAAGGGCCTTGAATCCCTCTTCTAATAAATTGTACAATATATCATTTTTATTTGAAGCCTAACTCTAATTTAAAAAGACCAAAGATGCATCAACTAACAAAGTTTGATAATTTTTAGCCAGTTAGGACTGAGGATATTTTAATATATCTATAAAATACCATAAGTAGGTCACGATGACCTACTTTGTTATTGAAATTTTCTAAGAAATCAAAATGTGTTCATTGACAAAGATTGATGATTCTAAGCCACTACGTACCTGAGACATTCAAAAGTAGATGACCTACTTTTGGTCGACGATTTCCGAAAACCCAAGATGCATCAACTGACAAAGTTTGATTATTCTAAGCCAATAAGTACCTAAAATACTTAAATATAGCCAAAAATTGTCACAACTTGACCAACTTTTTACAGGAGGTTCTCCAAAAACCTAAGATGCATAGACTGGCAAAGTTTGATGATTCTAAGCCAATGAGTACCCTAGATATTCAAAAGTAGGTAAACGTGACCTACTTTTTGATGGACATTCTCTGGAAACCCAAGATGCCTCAACTGACAAAGTTTAACAATTCTAAGCCAATAAGCACCTAAGATACTTAAGTATTGCTATAAAATGTTAAAAGTCGGTCATGATGACCTCCTTTTTGATCGACGTTTTCTGAAAACCCAAGATGCATCAACTAACAAAGTTTGATGATTCTAATATATTTGGAGATAAGTACCTGAGATATTTCAAAGAAGGTCATCTTGACCTACTTTTTGGTTGACATTCTTCGAAAACCCAAGATACCTAAACTGACAAAGTTTAACAATTCTGGGTCAATTTACTAAGATACTTAAATAAAGCCATAAAATGTCAATAGTAGGTCACGGTGACCTACATTTTAGTCGATGTTCTCCGAAACCCAAGATGCATCAACTGACAAAGTTTGATCTTTCTAAGCCAATAAGTACCTGAGATACGTAAATATATAAAATGTAAAAAGTAAAGTCACCGTGAAATACTTTTTGGTGGACGGTTACCGAAAACCCAAGATGCATCAACTGACAAAGTTTGATGATCATAGGTCTGAAAGTATTCAAAATATGCCTTTTCAACAATTTGAAAACAATTGCCTGCAAAATTCGAAAAGTAGGTCACAGTGACCTACTTTTTCCATAAATATGTTTTGGGGACCCAAGATGCCTCGACGTACAAGATTTGATGATTCTAAACCTCTCTGTGTCTGAAATAATGGGTCTAAATGATTTAGAAAAGATTGGCCATAAAATTTAAAAAGTAGGTCACATTGACCTACTTTTAATTTGACAACTGACAAAGTTTGATAATCATAGGCCTTAAAGTGTCCAAAATATGCCTCTATATCAATTTGAAAACAAATGCCCACAAAATCACTGTGACCTTCTTGTGAAATAACATGATGTAAAGTCTTAAGATGCATCATCTTACAAGATTTGATGATCCTAGTTTTTATAGTAAGCAAAATATAAACGTTTTTATGAAGTGTAAATTTATGTCAACTTTGAAGTGACCTTGAGACCACGTCCTTTGCCCCAGGGTGATGCCTAGGACAATTTTCAATCTTTAACATATCTTGATCCTTATATGTAAGTTTAGTGAAAATATGCTAGGTGGTTCTGGAGAAGAAGATTTTTCAGCAACCAGTACTTTGGGTTTTATTTTTTTTATTATATACCCTTGTTTAAAGGTCCAAACCCTAGTTTTAGTATAAATGGTAGCTCTTGGGCCAAGGATGCACTGTGACAGTGATTGGTCAAGGGGTTCTTGAGCCCATATTCTGAAAAGTTTACGCGCACCGCACACATCGCACACACCGCACACACACATCTTTAAAAATCTTCTTTACTCCTGAACATCAAGCAGTCAAACTGCTGGCATGATTGTACATGTAACAAGCATTAAGTCCTCATCCAAAATTGTAAAATTCATAGCTCGTCATACAGGGGTTCTAATGCTAGGGCTGGGCTATAAAGATTACATAGTGAAAATAGAACATTTCTTGAAAATCTTCTTCTCTGCTCCTGAGTATTAAACAAACAAACTTGATGAATAATATTGGTGAGAAAATTATGAATTTCATGGTCCCAGGGTCAGGGATTCTGGTGTTAGGGCAGGACTATATTGATTATAGACTGAAAATGCATTAATTCTTTGAAAATATTTTTCTCTGCTCCTGGGTATTAAACTAATGAATTACGTACATAGTTATGATGAAAAGAGTGCCTCTTCAAAAATTGTGAATTTCATGGCCTCTGGGTCAGTGGTTCTGGAGTTAGTAAGGGGGCTTAATTGATTATGTAGTTAACATGCATTAATTAAATTCTCTGAAAATCCTCCTCTGCTCTTGGGTATTAAACAAACTAACCTTAAACATAGTTATTATTATAAAGGATGCCTCTTTGATAATCGTGAATTACATGGCCCCAAGGTGAGGAGTTCTGGTTTTAGGGGGCAGGGATCTATTGATTATGTAGTGAACATACATATATATTAAAATCTTCCTCTCTGTCCCTTGGTATTGTACAAACTAACTACATAGTACATAGTTATGATGAGGAAGAATGCCTCTTTGAAAATTGTGATATTCATGGCCTAAGGATCAGGTTGTGAATTTCATGGCTCAAGGATCAGGAATTCTTGTGTTACTTAGGCTCTAATCATTATACACGTGTATGGTGAAATTTCAATAATTCTTTGAAAATCTTCTCTGTTCCGGGGTATTAAACAAACTAACAACAGACAGTTATGATGAGCTAGGATCATTCTTCCAGAATTGTGAATTTTAAGACCTCTGTAACATGGGTATCATAGAGGGCTTGGGTTGGGAGGCTCTAACTATATACTGAAAATTTATTGAAAATATACTGAATTATTTCTTTGAAATCCACTCCATAAAATTAACCAAACATTTATGATTAACAAGGGTACCTTTCCAAAAATTGTGAAAAATGTAGGCCTAGGGTCAGGGGTTCTTGTGGGGTGGGAGCACTACTGATTATTGCTGAATATTACTTATTTTGGTTCAAATGCATATTCCCTTACTCTGTCTATGGGTATTAAGATAACATGCTTAATGAAGTTCTGATGCGCAATGGTGCCTCTTTAAAAATTTTAAATGTCATGGCCTTTGGTTTAAAACATAAACCAAATTGAATTGCAAAACTCATTATTTTGGATTTCAATGATTTACTGATGATTTATTCTTTATTATTTTTCATGAGTTATGTCTTTAATCCTACTTTCATTGCACAAAAGTACTGCTTGAAAAATGTCAGACACGAAAACTTTAAAACATCGGAAGTGAAAACAATTGCGGAAATAAAATGCAGCCAATGAAACCATGCCCATAATACCATGCACAGTGTCTTGAATTTAATCCACAATACACACTAATGTGTATGTACGAGTTATATAAAAATATTATTTATGGAAACCATCATTATTTTGGTATCATATCAGAGATACCGTGTACAATGTACATAAACTGCATACAGTTATTGTCGCCACGAGTGATTTTCGCCCGTTCACACTTATAAGCAATTTTGTCCCATTTTTAATTCACCCAGTCAAAGTTTTGTTTAAGCAATTATACTGTGCCCGCTCACCTGTAGTTGTTGCCATGACAACAATTGATAGAACATTTTATATTTTTTCAGCACTCTCAACATATACAATCATCAACACGTTAGTTGAATATCCATTTCCATGACAAACACTTTGATCCCAAAGTCGTATCTGTTTACAGGAGGAATAGGGTACATTGGTTGCCTTTACAAGGCAGTCTTCGCGAAAAAGAAAAATCGCCACAGGACATTCGGACAGACAGTTTACACAATTTCACAGGACCAAACGAATCTTCACCGGTCCAAAACTTTTTCATATAATGATCACCACGATGTTTTTTCATGGCATATGAATCAGTAAACATGCATTTAAATAAGCTTTATTTTTTTTTCCTGTAACATTCCCCAAAAAATAGTCGTTAGGTCAGGAATTCTTTTTTTTTTCGCCTTTGTATGGCCAAACATCCCTGGACTGAACACCAGGTGTCATATTTTCAGTGGACACCCAACATGTCATCTAAAATGGCTACCTAGCGGCAGAAAACAAACTTCACAAAGTTGTAGGGGGAAATTGTTGTTAGAATAATGATTACTCTTTACATTTAAGGTAATTTGTAAAGTAGATTGACATATTTTATGTCTCAAGTTAGTAAAAGTTACAGGTTAATTTTTTTATTTAAATAAATGGAATCGGCTGATTGATTGTCAGAAAATATCCACTCGTGGATAATTTGAATGGGTAACAAACATTATTTTTTTTAGTAGGTTCCAAAATCACAATCAACAAATACAATAGGTTTTTAAAAGTGTCTTTTGGTTTAAGATTAAGCGTCTACATGACGAAATCGAAATAAAAAATTTAAAATCCAACCAAAACGAACCTCGGACAAACGGACCGAATTTACTAGATAATGCATCGGACCAATCAGATTTTCACCTGTTTTGTCCGACGGACCGGTGCTTTTGGGATAGACTGACAAGGAATCGTTGCCATGGGTAGATTAAGTACCCAATTTTTATAAATTATATTATAATAAAAATTAATACGACTGACCAATAGTTCACTGTAAATTTTGCTCATTTACATTTTTCTGCCTTAATTGGAATAAGCCTTAAAAAGATTACACATATACACACCAAAATTACATTTCTTTGCCTTGTTGCTATGAAGAACCTGTTGTTGCTATGGAGATAAAGAATTATGCAATATTCAATAATTTGCAAGGGAGTTTGAATTTAATTAAACTATTTTAAAATTTGTGTCTCGTTTATCATAGGTAACAGTTCATTTGATTTTTCCATAAACCTTTTTGCATTGTTTCTCATTTAATGCATCAAAACGACCATATTTGTTGCTAGGCAACAGATTTGATTTTTAAGAGAGCCCATGGATTTTACTTCAAAATTTAAAAGAGAAATTCCTCTGCTTTTATGTGAAATACACACAACAACTGTATTAATCTGCCCATTTTTAAAATTTGGCCTTGAATATTGCCAAAATCACGAAAAATGCTGAATCAGCTAAAATTATAAAACATGTGTACCTTCCAATGTCTAGCACAGAACTGACTTTAGACCTAAATATTTTTTATGACATTGTTAGAACACTTTGAATGTGTATCTTTATTACATCAATAAGTAAGAATAATTCTCATTGTATCAACATGGTATTTTAAGCCTTAAAGATAGGTGATTTTTGGTCCATCAACAGTGAAAAGTCTGCCGGTTGCTAAGGAAATTTCTTTGGTCGGGTTTCCATGGTAACCATGAATCAAAACATTTTTTATTTTACATACATTGTTCATACGTCAAAATAAATCTATGAGTGGAAAATCATCAAATTCTGAAAACCTTCATGTATCACTTTCATACAATTTTGTCTGATTTTTATGTGGACTGGTACTTAAACAGTGACAGACCAGATGTTACATCACGGAATACAGTACAAAATACATGTACATGTACAATGATGTATGTAAAAAATAAAATAAAATAAAATGAAAGGTAACGGCCTCAGGCAGACAATTTGGTTCTTGGGTCCGACAAAACGCATGTTGCCCTCGAACTCAGTCAATAAATGTATATTATAATATTCATGTCATATGTTACATAAATTGGGGCCACAAGGGGCCAGAATGCTCAATCTTTGACGCTTTATATCTCGAAAGTGGGAAATATTTTGATAAGTAATTGAACAAAAGATGTTCAAAATAATGTTCTGAACCATATGCAACCTTTCATTTTTCGCTTAACGACCCCATTAAGGAGTTGAAGGGTTGGCCCCTAAATATTTCTTTTGCAAATATCTCTGGAACGAAAAAGAACCTTTGAATAGTTGTAGAACAAAAATTGTTCAAACTCTTGACAGCTTTACAGAAAAATGAAGAAATAAGGACTGGGCACTCACATTAGGGGCCGAGAGGGGCCAAAATTCTTTATTCAATAACTCTGAAACTGTCAATATTTTGTTATGCATTACTGAAACAGGAATATTTATCTAAATAATTTACAACTATACATTATGATTTTTATGTTGCATGTTTCATAATTAGGGGCAACAGGGGCCAGAATGCTCAATCTCGGACGCTTTATATCTCGAAAGTGGAAAATATTTTGATAAGCAATTTTGAACTAACGAAGTTCAAAATTATGTTCTAAACAATATGCAACCTTTTATTTTAGCTAAACGTCCCCATTAAGGAGTTGAAGGGCTGGCCCCTAAACATTTCTTTTGCAAATACCTCTGAAACAAAAAAAGAATCTCTGAAAAGTTGTTGACAAAAAGTGTTTAAAAGCATAAGAGCTTTAAGATGAAGAAGAATTGGCTGACCCCTCATATAAGGGGCCAAGAGGGGCCAAAAGTCGAATTTATTAGTGTTTAATGTTCAATATCTTTTTAAACATTACGGGAGCAAAATTGTTTTTTCTGAATAATATTATCATTATTTTTGAATGAAAATCTCAATCAAAATCTCATTTCATCACATCAAGAATTGGACGGAAATCTCACTCGTTGCTCGCAACGAGATCGTATTTAGTTTTTAGTATGTTTATTAAAAAATAAGTTGTTATCAAAACTCTATTAAAAAATCACATTTGTGAAATCTAGCATGAAGTTTATTTTGACCCCATCTTTCAGTACTGTCTCAGTACATTGATATATATATGCACTGAGTTAGAGTCATCTCCCGTTTTTTTCTTTGCTATATATTTTAAACCGGGTCTTTAGGATATATTTATCATTTTAAGGAGGATCTCTACACCTATAAAGTATAACTGATTTTTGTTGCATGCATTTGTTTCTAATAATAGGTCCCATATCCGATATAATAAGGTTCCAAAGTATTTCAATTTAATTGTTAGAAATATTTGAAATATTTTATTTATTTTGTTAAAATCCCTCCTATCTATATTTTAGAGTTTAATGTTATAAAATATTGAAAAAATAACCAACAAACGTAAAAATAAAATCAACATAATTTTATTTAAAGAATGGGTGGACTTAACTGGCCAGAAAAAATGCCGTAAATTTAAGTTTCATAAAAACTTTATTTTTTTCCATCATATAAACCCCCGATATCTTAACTGTGTATTCAAGGTACGGACGTGAATTTAAAACGATCTTTTCGAAGTAAACTAAATAAATATCGAAGGCATGGTGCCTGAAGATTTCTTGAATATCAATAGATAATCAGGGTCACGCGTTTTTTTTTCGTCTGAATACATAGTCAGCGCATGTTTGTCGGCTGTTCTTACGAAAACTGTAGTTGTATATTGAACAAAATAATGTTATATTTAAAGGAGAAGAGCCGACAAACGTGCGCTCACACTAAATTTTGCAAAAAACATGTTCAAAATAAACTTCTCGCTTCCATTGTTATGACTGCGATTGACCTGTTAAATATTACAATTCATCACGTGATGTCCACCTGCGAGTGTACTCGTGAAAACAGTTACATTGTATTCTTCAACCTGACCTCAATCTAAATCGTGTCTTTGAGCGTGTTTTGTTGCCGTTTTCAGAATTTAGCAAATTAAATATTTTTTAAATTTTACATGTCATCACATTTTTGAAATAATTTCTTAATGACACCGCTGTAATATGCTAAACACATATTCACATTTTTGGAGAGAGAGAGGGGGATAGAGAGAGAGAGATGTCAACAATGACGCCGATCGATAGCCCCGCCTCCTATAAATATTGATTGTGTGACATAAAAACCACTCCGGGTACATGTCGAATTCCGGAAGACGACACTCGTGTATCGTTGCTTCAATGTTGATACATGACAACAGGGCATTGTTTTTGCAATAATGTTCCACCTAATATAACCAAGTATATGTAGCCCTTTCCATTGCTGGTAATATATTTGGGATTCACTTCATTTTCAGCTTGGTAGAGGAGTTGCAAAAAGATCCAAAATTGGGCGTTAAGTCCACCCATTCTTTACAAAAATAGACAAAAGAAAAACTAAAACAGCATTTTCTTGTGAATAGCTGGTTGGATCTTCTTCAATATCTGATATTCTTCTATATCTGAAAAGATATATAATATCAAAGGGTAAAGACAATGAAAAAAAGAAATTGAAAAAAATTGAAAAACTGTCAAAAATTTCAAACATCACAAAAATTCAGGTGTGAGACTTCCGCTTTAAGAATGGACTCAAATATCTTGGTACTGTTTTTTTTATAAACTTCAAATAAACTCTACTTGCACAAGTATTAAAAAAAACGTCAACAAAGGACATTGAAAGAAGTTCATATTGAACATGTATTGTTTTTCAATGAGTTTAAGCGAAAATCATCACGTTTCCAGTCAATGACAAAGACATGTATTTATCAATGTTTATAGTGAATTCATGGTGTTGAGAAAGGTAGATTTACTCACCGTTTTTATCCAACTTGCATGTGTTATCCAGTGCTATCTATAACAAAACATGTAAAGATGGTAAATGGCCAAAAGCGGGTAAAAGAAATTCCTATAACCAAATGCACACTTCGTCTAAAATCTGCACGTTTCCCATACAAACAGCTGACAATAAATGTTGATCAAACGTTTGGGTCATGCAAAATTTCACCGGGTATAACCACTCATTCGGGTGTATACAAATCGTGAACAGAGTAACCTCTAGTCGATGTGAAGATAATACATATGTCTTATCTTATCAAATTTGCATTTTGCGCAGTACTGTTAAGGCTTCCCGGAGCTTAAAATATAATTTTATTTAAAACGTAACACTGCATTGCAAAGATGATTTTGAGTTTTATTTTTAAGTTATGTACTTCAGTACGCCAAATTCATACAGAGAATCCTCTAGGCTATATATAAACATATTTTTTACGATATCACATGACCTTGTTGATCACGTGACGGTCATTTCTTCTTTTTTGAAATGTTTCACATAAATCGCTTCGGCGCAGGTTATCAACACAACTAGATTATTCGGATATATTAGACTTTTGAAAAAATGATAAAAACACGTTTATTTTAAACTAGCATTCTGAAACTTAATATGCAGATTGAAATAAGGTGTAAAGTTTATGACACTCTCCCCATTATTACAGCTCAAGTAGCAGTGACTTGACGTTATTTTCAATTATGACGTCATACATTTGTAGTTCAGAGAAGTGCATGCAGAGAGTACACTACAATATTCTCTGGGCAGCCTTATCGTACCTGCGTGGGGGATACATTTTGCTGGAAAGCATATATGTTTATTGATGAAAAAAGAAATTTTTGAGTGTATGGCGTTTTGACACGTTATGATGAATTAGCATATGGACAAGCCATGTTTTTATATCATTTTTTTCACCTAAAAATCTTATTCTAATAAGTTTGTAAATGTATTATTTAATAATTAAATAAGTAGAAATTGAATAAATTGACAAACAATTCATTTTTAAAGAAAGGGTACGTATTGGGCAATACACTGTATTAATTGATGTGATATAATGTACATTCCACCCACAGTATCGCATGTTGTGTTATACTCAGTGATTTATCGGTGTTAAGTGAATTTGAATCTGATCATTTGGGATCAAAATGGCGTTTCAACGGAAGTACGCCATGTTGTGACGTTGTAGAGAGCCCCCTTAAAGATATTTTTATTTATTTTCTCACTATAAAGCTACCCAGCAAGTTTCAAATCAATAATTTTTAACATGACAATCTTGTTTGCATTTAGTGCAGCACAAACCTGATCTTAAACCATATTATGAAAAAAGTAAAAATTCCATAATTCTGTCAAAAATCAATGAAGCGTAACGGCATTCAAACTTATCTGTAAGTCATCAAGATACACTCACATACCAAAAATCAGCTCAATAACTGGAAACGTTTAGAAAAAAAGTGCGGAAATGCAAGTGTGTCAGACAGACGGAGGGACAGACGGACGGATGGACAGACACAGAGGAAATCTATAGTCCCCTCTGGTTTCACCGGTAGGGGACTAATAACCATGCCCGGGGCTGATCCCAGCAGGCATCAGAGAAAACGCCAGCTATGCCCAGGGCTGATCCAAGCAGGCATCTAGGAGCTAATAAAAACCATGCCCGGGGCTGATCCCAGCAGGCATCTAGGAGCTAATAAAAACCATGCCCGGGGCTGATCCCAGCAGGCATCTAGGAGCTAATAAAAACCATGCCCGGGGCTGATCCAAGCAGGCATCTAGGAGCGAAAAAAACCATATCCAGGGCTGATCTCAGCAGGCATCTGTTTACTGGTTTAAATCAATTAAAAAATTCTACAAACTACCTATATGTTCATGAATTAGAAATGCACGATAAAAGTGTAGTATATATCATACGATAAACTAGGGATGTCAACGAGTACCCGGTTAACCGGGTACTCAATCAAACATCCGAGTATCAAATACTAAAACTAGTACTCAGTTACTCAGATGTTTTTTTTTTATTTCAAAGTACGAGGGTTGTCTGGTAAAATTGTGGACATGTTGTCTAGTGTACGAAAGCCCAGAAGGCTCATTCGAGATTCGAGGTTCAAAATACGAGATTCTAAATTCAAGTTTCGAGATTCAAGATCCAGATTAACCAATCAAAAGCGGGTTCAATATTTGATTACTCCCCTTTATTATGATTTTACTATCAAGAAATCGTTTAATATATTTATAACAAATGAGTCATTTGATTAAATTATTATGCAAGAAAGAGTGTTATATATATTAGAAGGAAATTTAAATAATCATTGGATTTTTGATTAGCAAGATATACTTTAATTTATATTAGGACTTCTTAAATATTAAATAGAATACTAGTACATATATCAGGAGTATATATATTTTTGCATTGCCTGATTTATTGACGGGGTTGATGATATATAAATAAAGTTATAAATAAGTGTCAAGTGTCTAAAGATTAACAAGAATCCCACTCCTACCTACCCTACCTGCCCAATTTTCCAAACACACTGAAAATGTTACTTTGTAAAACTTGAAAGGAGACGTAGTATTAATAAACAAAACTCGCGTACATTTTCCTAATAGAGTAAATGTATAAAAATTAAGTATTTAATTACTTATCTTCATCTAGGGCTTTGATTTCTTGAATTAATTAAAAATTATGCCTAAATTACAGATTGGCAATAAATGCGGCACTTATTTTATCTTATATCAAATAGTAGATGAGTCTAAATTAGATGCAGAACTATAGCGTTGTGGTTTTTTATTTTAGTCTCTGACCATGTTTATATGGCCGAAGACTAAAATATACTCGTTAAACCTTATAACGCTACAGTTCGATTCAGCAGTCAAGTCTCACTGCACAAATGGTTCCTTTAAAAATGTAATGAAATATATACCCTTGAATTAATTACTGTGCAGTGTATAGACGATTCATAATATTTCATATCTAATTATAATCAAATACAACATTCTCCCTCAGCAATGATCCGATAAAAAATTATTCCACCTACTTGTGTTCCAAATCAACGATAAGACCATATAATATTCCATATGTACATATTTACTATTTTGTTTAATGAGAAAAATAAGATTATATATGTATTTTTCAAAATCTAATCCAAATTTTATTTTTATTTCGTTTTAAAACATAAAACATTTTTTCTTGCATTATCATTTTACCAAATGACCCATTTGTTATACATGTAAATATATTCAACGATTTCTTGATAGTAAAAACATGACAAAGGGGAGTAATCAAATGTTGAACCCGCTTTTGATTGGTTGGTTTGGATCTTGAATTTCGAAACTCGAATTTCGAATCATGAATTTCGCATCTCGTATTTAGAATCTCGAATTTCGTATTTCGAAACTTGAATCTCGAATGAGCCTTCTGGGCTTTCGTACTAGTGTGAAAAATAATCACTACGTTCTGAAATTTTCACTACCTTTTAGTACATATTTTATGAATAAACATAGAATTTTCAGATAGATATGTGCAAAATAAACAAATTATGAGATTTCATGTTATGTATTCTATCGCCTTACGGCGCATGGATGATAATCGTCAAAGTGTTTAAATCAGCGTCACATTTCATCTTTGCTAAAAATAAAGTTGGATATGAGTCCCTCTGCAGTTTTAGGAATTTCATTAGGCACATATTCGGTTCTCCATAAACAGTTGAGGAACCAATCTGGCACACACATGCCATCTTATGAAGATTTATTAATAACTTAGGGACAAAATTATCACCGTCATTTAACTAAATAGACAATCTTATATCTACGGACGACAGTGACAGCGTCTTTTGCTATTACAATAGCAGTTTATCTGTATGTTTGGTACTACCCAGGGACTCGATCAAAAATGAATTTGCTAAGAAAACTCTCATTGCATTTGTATACTAAAGATCTGCTGATTTTTTGAAAAAAAATTCTTCTATATTCATTTAAAGTCTTTAGATCGAGGTGTAATTACAACATGTAAATCAAACTGAACTGCTCTCCAGTGTGCCGTAACGTCATCAAACGTCGCGCCATTTTTCATATGTTGTGTTAATCACTTTTCCCATTTCAAATGCTCAGAAACTGTCAAAACCCAATTTTTTTAAAAAGATGGCATACTAGATTATGGAATCGAATTAGCATAATTTTAACCCCAATCTTATTTATTTTAAATTTTTATTTCATGATATACTCGTGTATTTTCTAATAAAACCTTTGTTTTTTGCCAGTGCCTCAATAAAAATTTTATTTTTGTCTATTTTTTACCAGAAAAGTTATGATGCACTTAAATATGATAAATAAACAAACATTTACTGAAAATTTTAGCTAAGTGACCTATTATTTTTTGAGAAAAATGCTTTGTCCACGATTTTACAGGACAACCCTCGTAAATATATTTATCAAAAACTTATCAAAAAATAACTTAAATGTTAAAACCATAATTAGAGTGCCGTCGCCTGTAAGATACCCTATATATCACCTGTGGCTGTGTATACACAGTAATTAGTGACTAATCACCTGGTACACAGCTTTTCACGCCTTTTGCGATCCTTAATTTTTGGATGGCTTGGATGATTTGTTTCCAGTGAGGATCGATTTAGTATGTGCTGTTATCTTTAAATCATTTTTAAATTATTTAGTAAATGTACCGAAATCCGGCATGCATAAAGATGCCGCTACTGACTTAAATATGTAAAGAAATATTTCGGCTTTACATGAAATTGAAGATTGGAAAAAAATATGTTTAAAGTCAGCTAGGTGGAGTAAATTTAGCATATATGGGGCAATAACAATATACGACAACCCATTCCAACAACATCTGTTCCTTCTGTTTCACTAGTGTGGTCATCACAAAGATGCGTGGCATATTGATTAAAGCGTCATCCCAAACAAGATCTGTAAATCATTTGTAATTATTGGTGTATCAAATTGATGTCTTTTATGTTAAATTAATAAATTAAGTATAAATCATTTTCATAGGACTCGATGTTTTTAAACATGCATTAAAAACTTAATTAAAACAATATTGGGGTTAAACTATGTTATCAGAGCTTTAAGAAAACTAACAGACTTTTTAAAACAATTTTATCGAGTACCCGGGTACTCTATTGAAAATACGTCAAGTAACCAATTATCAAATATTGACCGATTTGACATCAGAGAAAAACTATGTCAGGTATTTTTAGGTCACCTGAGTCACTCAGGTGACCTTTTGCTATCCGTTTTCGTCCGTCGTCGTCCGTCGTGCATCGTGTGTCGTGTGTTAACATTTGAACATTTTCAGCTTCTTCTCTGAAACCACTGCACCAATTTCAACAAAATTTTGTATACAGCATCTATGGGAAAAGGAAAAGTTAAATTTTGAAATTGATGGTCCCTGCCCCCCTGGGGCCTGAGGGGTGGGACCAAAACCACTAAAATTAATGAAATCTTTAAAAATCTTCTTTACTCCTGGACATCAATCAGGCAAACAGTTGGTACGAATGTAATGAGCATTGAGTCCTCTACCAAAATTGTGAAATTCATGGCCCCAGGGTCAGTGGTTCCGGTGTTAGGGCGGGGCTCTATTGATTATATAGTGAAAATGCATTAAATCTTTGAAAATCTTCTTCTCTGCTCCTGGGTATTAAATAAACTAACTAAGTGCATAGTTATGATGAGCAAGAGTGCCTCTTCCAAAATTGTGAATTTTATGGCCCAAGGATCAGGAGTTCCGGTGTTAGGGCGGGGCTCTATTGATTATAAAGTGAAAATGCATCAATTCTTTGAAAATCTTCTTCTCTGCCCCTGGGTATTAAATAAACTAACTTAGTATATAGTTATAATGCCTCAACCAAATTTGTGAATTTCATGGCCCTTGTATGTATTATGTTAATGATCCAAGTATATATATTTATGATGAAATAAGGTGCATCTAGCAAAATGGTTAATTTTATGCCCCCTGGGTCAGGGTTTTTTTTGGGGGGGGGGGTTACATAGTCTGAAAATAAATTAATGCTTTGAAATCTGCTCTTTGGTATTAATCAACCATTTATGATGAAATAAAATTTACGATAAAATTTCCAAAATTTTGAAATATATGGCCCCAGGTCAGTGGTTCCTTTGGGGTGGGGTGCACAACTGGTTATAAAGTGGAAGTGCATTTTCTCTTTGTTATTCTGATCTGCCTCTGGGTATTAAGTAAATGGAGTAAGCGTGCTTAGTTAATAATCATGAGAAGCAATGGTGCTTCTTTCAAAATTGTGAATTTCATGGCCTCTGGTTTAAAACACGATCCAAATTCAATTGTTGGAAAGTTGTTACATGATTCTCAGGTGACCTATAAGACCCGTGGGCCTCTTGTTTGATTGACTACCTTAAGACTCTGGGGTGCAGACTATACATAGAGTATTTTTAGCTATACCGGTCAGAGACCAGAAGAGCTTAGCGATAGTAATGCGTCCATCGTCCGTCAGGCTGTCTAGCTGTCTGCGCGTCTGTCTGTCTGTAAACAATTTTTCAAAATGCTATTCCTCATACAGTTTTGGTCTGATTTCAGTATAACTTGGCACACAAGTAGACTACACTAAGATACATAATTCTGTGTATCGGTTTTTGATTTCGATGAACGGTGTTGCCGTGGTTACTAAAAATAGAAATTTCTTTGAAAAACATTCAAAATGCTACTCCTCCTACAGTTTTGGTCTGTTTTCAATATAACTTGGCACACAAGTAGACTAGACTAAGATACATAATATAGTGGATTGGTTTTTGATTTCGATGAAGGGTGTTGCCAAAAACTAAAAATCGAAATTTCTTCAAAAAACATTCAAAATGCTACTCCTCGTACAGTTTTGGTCTGATTTCAATATTACTTGGCACACAAGTAGACTACACTAAGATACATAATTCTGTGTATCGGTTTTTGATTTCGATGAACGGTGTTGCCGTGGTTACTGAAAATAGAAATTTCTTTGAAAAACATTCAAAATGCTACTCCTCCTACAGCTTTGGTCTGATTTCAATATTACTTGGCACAGAAGTAGACTACACTAAGATACATAATTTAACAGTCTATCCCAAAAGCACCGGTCCGACGGACAAACAGGTGATATTCTTATTGGTCCGATGCACTGACTAGTAAAATTGGTCCGTTGTCCGAGGTTTGTTTTGGTCGGGTTTTAAGTTATATATTTCCTATTTCATCATATAGACGCTTTAACTAATACCAAAACACATTATTAAAATTAACGTTTTGTTGATTTTGATTGTTTTAAAAGCTACTTCCGCCACGATGTCTCTAAAATATTTTGATGGAACAGTACCAGGAAAGAAAAACAAACATTTCAGTCAATCTATTAATCTATTATCTGTTTATTAATTCATATGTTATGAAGTAACATCGTTATGATCATTGAAGGTCAAGGTAAGTCGGACGGGTTTTGGGCAGCTCCTGAGAATCATATTTTATTTTTGAGTTTTTTGACGGGAGAAAATTCCTTAGTGACCTAGTGATCCAAGGATGCTAGTTGCTGATACAATATAGTGAGTAATCTAAAAGAAATGTGATTCAACCAGTAAAAATAAATTATATGGTGTAGACTCACTAAGTCTGGATAAAATTTTTTCATTTTTTGATCATGTACATACCTTTATAAGAAACTCTAAGAGGTTTTCATTGAAATTTTAGTTTATTATGAAATTCTATGGGAAATATATTATTTTAAGTAAACTGCTTTGTTAGGGAATTCTTCCTACTCTGGGTCAACAACAACTCCTCAATATGTTTTTTCTTTTTTTCTTTTTGTTGTTTATATCTTACTATATAATTTTTTATTTTTCCTGTTCATTTGTTAAATTATTTTTTTCTATTCTTTTGTTTTACCCCCTCTCTCTCTCTCTCTCTCTCTCTCTCTCTCTCTCTCTCTCTCTCTCTCTCTCTCTCTCTCTCTCTCTCTCTCTCTGTCTCTATCTTTCTCTGAATTAATTCTAAATATGTACCAATTGATAATCTACTCTTCATACATTTTTTTCAATGTTTACATATGTACTTGTAATTGTACCTTGACCTATGGAGAGAACGATCATAGGCATTTATGCGTGCTGTTCAATCCATTTCTGTGAATAAAATATATATTAAACTATCATTATATGATAAAAGTTTTAGACCAGTGAAAATTCGTTTGGTACTGTGAAATTGTGTTAACTGTCTGTTCGAATGTCCTGTGGCAATTTTTCTTTTTAGTGAAGACTGTAATTATCAGTTTTATGTTTTTGATTTTGATGATTGATGTTGCCATAGTAATTTAAATTGAAAATTCTGTAAAATTTTATTAAAAGCTACTCCTACAGTTGTAGTCTTATTGCAGTCTTGCCACAAAAAGAGACTTAATCAAGGATCATTATTCTATTTGTTGCTTTTGTAAAGTTTTAAATCCCAACCATTATCTTAACTATTCCTTTATTATAAGTACAAACCAGTAGAGCTAGAGTCTCGACAGAGACTTCTGGTTCATTTAAGGAGAGACCATAGAAAAATGGTTGCTTGTATCAGTAAGTATTTGTTAAAATTATTATCTTGGAGTTCCAATGTATTTAAAAGACCCTATCAGTTGGATATTAAATCAATTTATACAGAAATCCTGTGAAATTTAACAAAATAAAGAAAAACGTTATAAAAATTCAAAATACGTCAGAACAAAATAATACGTCAGAGCTACATGTAATTGGTGTTTTACAACAAAATTTTGTCTAAAACCATCTACAGATCAAGAATGTACTTTAATTTAGCATCTAAGAAGGATGAATTTCATGAGAGCACTGGGGCTACGGACTACACTGTTAAACAGCTCTATTGTGGACAATCATCTTAAAGAAAATTTAATAGTATAATTATTTTCTAGGCAATTTTTTTGGTTTTCTACAACAGTTCTCATCACTTTGATTGAGTATTTATAATACCTGCATTGTGGTAACGCACTTTGAAAAAATTACGTGCTTTGAAAAAAATTTTCAAAGTGCGTTAAAATTGGGACAAAATCAACGCACTTTGAAAAATTTTTTCAAAGTGCGTTAAATTTGGGACACACGCAACGCACTTTGAAAAAATTTTCAAAGTGCGTTAAGAGTGTACATGATCATTTTTACCATGTGGACATTTAACGCACTTTGAAAAAAATATGTATAAAACAAAAATTTTAGACTTAGATTTTAGTAATTGAGAGAATCAATTTGTAATATTTATATCTTTCGAAAAACGTTTTAATTACATGTATTGATTAACCCTCATCGAGAACATGGAGAGGATGAGTATATAGAAGGTCTTTCAGACCAATTCTTTTTTACTTAGGTAGCAAATTGAAGGCGGATCACCCCCCCCCCCCCCGGTAAGCCCCAATTTTTAATTCCTTTATTATGTATATCTTTGCAAAACATTTGTGTGGCTAACCCCACCCACCCGGTACTGATGCCTATGCTAAATAGCACCCGAATATATGTATTTGCTTAACTGGTGTGACGTTGAAAACGTTCAATAAATTTTAGTTAACATTAAATGCCTGCAAACTGGAAAATTAAGTACAGTAAAACGTTTAAGAGAGAAAGACTTTTCAAAGTATGGAAAAATCAAAATCGCTCACTTTCACATCATGAAGTGACCTTATCACCGAAAAGTTATCCAACAGGTTCAATTATTTATCATACTTAATATTTTCAAGAATATTGACCAAGCCCTACACATTTTTTTTCAAAATGCGTTAATATGGTCGATATCAACACACTTTGAAAAGAATTTTTTTTTTTCAAAGTGCGTTGATTTGGTCAAATTTAACACACTTTGAATTTTTTTTTCTAAGTGCGTTGTAACAATTGCATGCGTAAAAATTAATTTTCTAATGTACTGTGTACTTTCAATGCCAAATGAAATTCCAGTTCAACTAATTTAAAGCATTATTGGTGTTCAAACTATAATGAAAAAAGCAACATGAGCCATAATTAAGTCAAGGCCTGATTTTTTTAAAGGGGGGGGACTACAGACTATATTGCTTCATACTCTTTTTATGCGCCCGAATCGATAGATTTGGGGGGTATATTGTTTTTGTCCTGTCTGTCTGTTGGCCTGTTTATCTGTATGTCTGTCTGCTGTCAACTTTAACCTTTGCCATAACTTTTGAACCGTGAGAGATACAGACTTCATATTTGGTATGCCTACTCCACTTATTAAGCTCTTTCAAACGACACAACGGTCATTGACCTTTCGACCTTGACTGTGACCTATATGCTAAAAATAGCTTTTTCACACTTTTGTCATTACTTTTGAACCATAGGAGGTCTTCATATTTAGTATGCCTACTCCACTAATTAAGTTCTTTCAAATGACACCAAGGTAAATAACCTTGTAACCTTGACTGTGACCTATATGCTAAAAATAGCTTCTTCACACTTTGTTACCCCGGGCGCATAGTATTTCACAAACACATCTTGTTCGATTTTAGCTCTACTGGTCAGAGACCAAAAAAGCTTATGCGATAGTAAGGTGTCCGTCGTCCGTCCGTCTATCTGTAAACAATTTTTCAAAACGCTACTCCTCCTACAGTTTAGGTCTGATTTCAATATAACTTGGCACACAAGTAGACTAGACTAAGATACATAATATAGTGCATCGGTTTTTGATTTCAGTGAACGGTGTTGCCATGGTTACTAGAAATAGAAATTTCTCTGAAATTCCTTTAAAATGCTACTCCTCCTACAATTATGGTATGATTTCAATATAATGTGACACTACTAGACTACACTTAGATACATAATTATACCCCCCGCAAACGAAGTTTGGGGGGGTATATAGGAATCACCTTGTCCGTCTGTCTGTCTGTCCGTCTGTCCGTCTGTCTGTGCAATTGTGTCCGGTCCATATCTTTCTTACAGAGGGACATTAGAATCTACTACTCCACACTAAGATTGCTCATAACCTAAGGGTGTGGGGAAGTTCAAGGTCACTGGAAGAAAAATTTCATAATTCGTGTCCGGTCCATATCTTTCTTATGGATAAACTTGGTAGGTTCTCATTTCACACAAAGATTGCCCATGACCCAAGGGTGTGTCATAACCTTGACCCAAGGTCATTTGGGGAAGTTCAAGGTCACTGGGAGAAAAATTTCAAAATTCATGTTTGACATATATCTTTTATGGATAAACTTGGTAGGTTCTCATTTCATACAAAGATTGCCCATGACCCAAGGGTGTGTCATGACCTTGACCCAAAGTCATTTGGGGAAGTTCAAGGTCACTGGAAGAAAAATTTCATAATTCGTGTCCTGTCTATATCTTTCTTATGGATAAACTTGGTAGGTTTTCATTTCACATAAAGATTGCCCATGACCCAAGGGTGTGTCATGACCTTGACCCAAGGTCATTTGGAGAAGTTCAAGGTCACTGGTAGAAAAATTTAATAATTCGTGTCCGGTTCATATCTTTCTTAAAGATAAACTTGGTAGGTTCTCATTTCATACAAAGATTGCCCATGACCCAAGAGTGTGTCATGACCTTGACCCAAGGTCATTTTGGGAAGTTCAAGGTCACTGGAAGAAAAATTTCATAATTCGTGTCCGGTCTATATCTTTCTTATGGATGAACTTGGTAGGTTTTCATTTCACATAAAGATTGCCCATGACCCAAGGGTGTGTCATGACTTTGACCCAAGGTCATTTGGAGAAGTTCAAGGTCACTGGTAGAAAAATTTAATAATTCGCGTCCGGTCCATATCTTTCTTAAGGATAAACTTGGTAGGTTCTCATTTCATACAAAGATTGCCCATGACCCAAGGGTGTGTCATGACCTTGACCCAAAGTCATTTGGGGAAGTTCAAGGTCACTGGAAGAAAAATTTCATAATTCGTGTCCGGTCTATATCTTATTATGGATAAACTTGGTAGGTTTTCATTTCACATAAAGATTGCCCATGACCTATAGGTGTGTCATGACCTTGACCCAAGGTCATTTGGGGAAGTTCAAGGTCACTGGAAGAAAAATTTCATAATTTGTGTCCGGTCCATATCTTTCTTATTGATAAACTTGGTAGGTTCTTATTTTACTCAAAGATTGCCTATGACCCAAGGGTGTGTCATGACCTTGACCCAAGGTCATTTGGGAAGTTCAAGGTCACTGGAAGAAAAATTTTATAATTCGTGTTTGATACATATCTTTATTATGCAAAAACTTACTTCTGAAAAACCCAGCGGGGGGTATTTTGTCCCAATTGGACAGTTCTAGTTCTATTTATGTATTCTTATGCTGATAGGCAAGCTCACCGCAGCTTGTTTTTGCTAATTTTGTATAAGTCAAATAAAACACTTTCATAGAGATGAATAATGTCATTTATTAAAATGACGGTATAAATGTGAACAATTTAACAAACAAGAAGGGGATCAGATTCACAAGCTTTGATTAGCAGTTACGTAAAATATGATAATGTCTGATCCCCCAAAACTGACTAGAAAAAAGTATCTGTAAGACAAGACAATCAAAACATCATATGAAAAAGTAAGCAAAAATATGGCACATCAAAAGAAAATAGGCCACAAGATGTGACATGCAAGTCACATCCATGTTAGATGTGACATGCAGATCAAAACATCATATGAAAAAGTAAGCAAAAAGATGGCACATCAAAACAAAATAGGCCACAAGATGTGACATGCAAGTCACATCCATGTTAGATGTGACATGCAGATCAAAACATCATATGAAAAAGTTGGCAAAAAGATGGCACATGAAAACAAAATAGGCCAGGGATAGTAGTGAAACAAATTACATAAAAACAGTATAAACAAATGGAGTCAGAACTCATCAAATATATGATTTTACATGACACATTATTACCCATTTTAAGGGGTAGGAATGCAGGGGTGGAGGAGGGTCTTCAAAATAGACGTGCCTCATGTTAGCGTGGTCAGCATGCGGGTTATCACAATAATTCTATTTATTGCTGTCTGTTGCAAAGTTTCAAATCCAAGTTCTACTTTTCCTTTGTTATATGTACAGACCAGTAGAGCTACAATCTCATCAGAGACTTCTGGTATTTTAATGTTATACATAAAGTTCAAGATGGTCATTTTAAAGGTGTATCAGTATATAATTTATGATCATGATCATAGGGTTTTTTATTCATGATAAAAATTTAAAAATAAGATTGACCATTTGAAGTAAAAAAAACATAATCATAATATTACAATATTTATCCAAAAAGAATCAATGCTTTTTTCTTTAAATTTTAAATTAAGAATTCAGTGACAAGTAGATTGGGTGGTGCAATTACTTAGAGCGGAGGTCTTACTTTGTACTAAATCGCAAAGTAAGGAGTTGATCCTTATGTTTTGGGATTAAATATCACTATGCGATATGAAGACATGTTGTGGAAAACTAATAAACCATTGAACCACGTTTTTCAGTGATGCAGCCAGGTATAAAATCTCTTGCTGATAAAGAAGTACGATTATATGGTCTATAAATTTGATAAATTTGGAAAGTCTGTAGCCCTTTTGTATGTAGGATTTGTATGGCCAAATATTCTTTTAAAAATATTCCATTGCTAATTATTATACCCCCCCCCCCCGCCAATGAAGTTTGGGGGGGGGGTTATATAGGAATCAGCTTGTCCATCTGTACGTCTGACTGTCTGTCTGTGCAAACTTGTCCGGTCCATATCTTTCTTACAGAGGAACATTAGAATCTACTACTTCACACTAAGATTGCTCATGACCTAAGGGTGTGTCATGACCTTGACCAAAGGTCATTTGGGCGAGTTCAAGGTCACTGGAAGAAAAAATTTCATAATTCGTGTTCGGTCCATATCTTTCTTATGGATAAACTTAGTAAGTTTCCCATTTCACACAAAGATTGCTCATGACCTAAGGGTGTGTCATGACCTTGACCCAAGGTCATTTGGGGAAGTTCAAGGTCACTGGAAGAAAAAAAAACTCATAATACGTGTCATGTTCATACCTTTCTTACAGATAAACTTGATAAGTTCCCATTTCAAGATTCGTCATGAGCTAAGGGTTTGTCATGACCTTGACCCAAGGTCATTTGGGGAATTTTAAGGTCACTGAAAGAAAAAAATTCATAATTTGTTCCGGGTCCATATCTTTCTTATGGATAAACTTCTAATTTCCCATTTCACAGAAAGATAGCTCATGACCTAGGCATGTGTCATGACCTTGACCAAAGATCAAATGGGGAAGTTCAAGGTCACTGAAAAAAAAAATCATAATTTGTATCCAGTCCATATCTTGCATATGGATAAACTTGGTAAATTTCTATTTCACACAAAGATTCAACATGACCTAAGGGTGTGTCATGACCTTGACTCAGGTCATCTGTGCAAGTTCAAGATCACTGAAAAAAAGTCATAATTCATGTTGGTACATATCTTTCTTAATGATAAACTTGAATCTACTATTTCACACAAAGATGGCTTATGATCTGAGGGTACCATTGAGCCAAGGTCATTTAAGTTCCAGGTCACTAAAAATAATCTTATAATTCATGTCCTGTCCATATCTTTCTTATGGGATAAATTTTGTAAGTTCCTGTTTAAAACAAAGATTGCTTTTGTCTTGAGGGTGTCTCATGACCTTGACCCAAGGTCATTTTTCCAAGTTTGAGGTCACTGAAAGAAAAAAGTTCATAATTTGTGCCTGATCCATACCTTTCTTATTGATAAACTTGGATTGTTCCTCTTTTAAACAAAGATTACTTATGACCTGAGCGTGTGTCATGACTTTGACCCAAGGTCATTTGTGCAAGTTCGAGGACACTGACAGAAAAAAAATTCATAATTCATGCCTGGTCCACATCTGTCTGATGGATAAATGTGGTGATTTCCATTTTAGACAAAGATTGCTTATGACCTGAGGTTGTGTCCTGACTTTGAACCAAGGTCATTAATGCAAGTTCAAGGTCACTGACAGAGAAAGTTAATAATTTGTGTCTGTTCTATATCTTTAGTCTTTATTTTTTTTATTAGGCTGCACCCTCGTTTCATTCATAAAAAATATATAGTGAGCAATTACATTTGCACTAAAAATGTTTTAGCATTGCTCTCTTCTCTTAGATCCATAAAATATTCATGATTTGGCACCTCTGAAAAGCCCAGCGGGGGGTATTTTGTCCCCTTTGGACTGTTCTAGTTTTAAATGAATTGATAGTATGTAGCATAAGAAGGAAAACTTTCTTATATATATCCAGTAAAAAAAACAAACTAATTTCATTGTTTTCTTTTTCAGATCGAAGAAAGCCAGACCTCATGTGTCCTAACATAACAACAATATCTATGAACTCCAAAGAGGGTATTACAGTTGATTTAAGCACCCTTATACCTGGAAATGCAACATACAGCCCTAGACAATTTATAAATGTCAATGTCTCAACACTTGATAAACCACAGCAGGTTACAGCAACTGAACGGAATATGTGGGGGACTGAGAATACTTGTACTTTTCTGATATACACTAAAGGTAAAATTTATACATTTTTGCAAAATGAAAGTATTTAAAAACTTCAACTTTGCTAAAAACAATGTAGTTAAGATAAGATTTTATCTATAGTCCATTTTTAACTCATCTAAATGAAGTATCAGGGAGCTTGTATGTAATACCCTTTGCATTTCCATTGACATAAGGTTAAATTTTTGTCCCCAGCTTTCACGAAAGCTAGGGGACATTAAATTTCATTTGTATGTCCGTCTGTCACAAAACTTAAACATTGGTCATATCTTTTGAATAAGAAGAGATAGGACTTTTATATTATACATGTATATTACCTATGGCAAGGCCTTTTTAAATACACTATGATTTTTTACCCTTTACTTGACCTTGAACTTTGACGTATTTCTAAAAAATTAAACATTACTTTGAATTTGCCATAACTTTTGAATGAGAAGAGATAGGGATTGATGTGTATTACCTGTGACAAGACCTATCTAAAAACAATATGATTTTTGTCCAAGTGACCTTGAGGTTTGATCTCCTTTTCAAAAACTTGAACCTTGGTCATAGATTCTGAATAAGAAGAGATAGGGCTTTCATAATAAACCTGTGTATTGCCTGTGACAAGACCTTTCTAAATACGTACACTATGATTTTTGTTCTTGTGACCTTGACCTTGAGGTTTAACCTACTTTTCACAATTGTTAAGTTTTCCTTATAAATTTTGATGAGAAGAGATAGGGCTTTCATATTTGACATGTGAATTACCAGCACGATATTTCCGAGCATGCAATGATTTCTGACCCTTGACCTTCATGATTGACCTTATTAGCTCACCTGAGCTGAAGGATCAAGTGAGCTTTTCTGGTCAAAATTCGTCTGTTGTCTGCCGTCGTTGTAAACTTTCTACATTTTCATCTTCTCAAGAACCACTGGGCCAATTTCAACCAAACTTGCCACAAAGTAACCTTGGGCTAAGGGGATTCAAGTTTGGTCAAATGAAGGGCCATGACCTCTTCCAAGGGGAGATGATTATGAATTAGCGAAAAATTAATGGCTATATTTTAAAAATCTTCTCAAGAACCACTGGACCAGGAAAGATGAAACTCATATGGAATTATCATAAGGTAGTGCAGATTCAAGTTTGACTAAATCAAGACCCCCGGGGGTAGGGGGGCTACAATGGCTGATCCAACTTTTACATAGGAATACATAAAAATTTAAAAAAAATTTTTCTCAAGAACAGCAGAGCCATGATTGGTGATATTTATATGGAAGCATCCTCAGGTGGTGTAGATTCAAAATTGTTCAAGTCATGACCCACAGGGTGTAGTTCGGGGCCACATTGGCCGATCAAAGTTTTAGATAAAAATATATAGGAAAATTCTTCAAAAATCTTCTTCTCAAGAATAGCAAAGCCATAATTGATCATATTTATATGGAAGCATCCTCAGGTAGTGTAGATTCAAGTTTGTTCAAATCATGACCCCTGGGGGGGGGGGGGGGTAGGATGGGGCCACAATGGCAGATCAAAGTTTTACCTAGGAATATATAGGAAAATATTTCAAGGACAGCAAAGCCATGATTGGTCATATTTTGGGGAGCCACAGTGTAAGTTCAATTGTAAAGGGCAATAAAGCCACAGGTAGTCAAAGAATTATTCAATTGCAAGCATCCGTAGTTAGTATAGTTAGTATAGATTTAAGATTGTTCAAATCATACCCTTTCCCCTTTAAGGATCGGTTGAGACCACTTTTGGGTTTAAAATATTCAATGTTAAACTGATTTCTGCAGTTTTTCCCTAGCCACAGTGCTCAGTAGAGTAATGTGGCCCATGGGCCTCAATATGCTACTGAAAGATAACTGAAAGGCCACTGAAATGCATCTGCCATTCAGTCAAGTGAATGGTAACTGAAAGATCACAGAAAAGACGGGAAAGGATCTTTTCAGTGACCTTTCAATGATCATTCAGTGGGCATTCAGTTACCATTCAGAACGGAATGGTGTAATTTCATCCTGTGATTGTAAAAACTTATTTAAGTCATTATAACAAAATAGACAATTTGTTAGACATGTGTTGATTTCAAATATATTTTTTGATAGGTCCTAAAAAGTCTTACATAGGAAATGTAAAAAAAAAAAAAAAGAAAATCAATGATAGCAGGGCCATTGGGACTCTAGTGATCTTAGTGGCCATTGCCTCTCCTGTTTACCAGTTCCACTCAAATTTTGCCCCATTGCATTACATGTACAGGGCCATGCAGAAGAGAGATTCTGAATTATTCAAATATTAGTGGGGGATTTTATGCCCTGTTCACACGACAAGTTTAATTCGCAGTAAATTAATGTGTAGTAAACTAATGCGAATCAAACTAATGCGAAATTAAATTGCATTCACATGACAGCTAATGCGAAGTAAACTAATGTGAAATAAAATTTTACTTCTACAGTCAACGTCAAAAAGCCTACCGTAAATCTGGAAACTTTTACGTCAATTTTATTTTGCGAATTCGGGTCAAAATGCTGTTGATTAATTTTTATGTTTCAAAATTTTGCAAATGACCACTGCTTTGTTTACATTTTATTATTGATAATTTATTTTTAAGAAAAATATTTGTGCGATTGCAATGAACTCGCAAATTTGCTAAAAATTTCCAGATTTACGGTATTTTGCAAATAACATCACCTTATGCAGAAGCAGATGCATTTGACATAATGTCACAGTGTCCGTACACACATTTTAGTGATTAACACAATTTTCCTTATTTTTTTCATTCAAAAAATAGCACAAGTACTTAAAGCTGACCACCGACAAGAGGCATTTGACTTAATTTTGCTATTACGCATGCCTCAAAATTTAATTGGAAGTAGCTTTGCTTAGCGACCACATGGAGCTAATGCGAAGTAATCAAATGCGCTGTAATTAATTCGAATTAAACTAATTCACATTAAATTCCCGTGCGAACGCGGTTCAATGTTTAATTTGAATTAAACTCTCCGTGTGAACAGGGCATTAATGTATAATTTAATTATATTTTGTCTTTCAGCTGGAGTTTGTTTGACTGACAGTTTACCATCTGCACTTAATGCTGAAAAGAATTGTAATAGCTCTGGTGGAAATAAAACATGCACTTACACATGTAAATCTGGATATGTTTATTTTGATGGAGCTACTTCTAAAACATACACCTGCTCAGGAATGAATATCTGGTCTCCCTCAATCAATCCAGAAGGTTGTCTTTGTAAGTAATTTAGATTTATATTAATTGTATATTTCCTATGTTTACTTATATATGGTCAAATAAAATAAAATTTAGATTTTTTCCTGACCCTCCCCTCTCAAAGCATCCCATTCTGCTAATGAAAACAAATGTCATAGTCAACGTTTTAGAGTTTCACATCATTTTTTATTAAGTCAGATGGCACTCTTTATACATGTAGCACAGGAGAATTTAACAGGTCAAGGAAAGTATTTTCTATGACGTCAGAATAAATTTACTTGCTAAATGAGCCATTAACGTGCTTTACAAACTTACCAATCAGCTAAACGAGTTGCATTATGGGTTACTACAAAACCACTACATGTACATTTCGAAAAGGCCAATTTTTCAAATCGCTGTCTTAAGGAGGCTCATTACACCACTTTTTGATGACGTACTACACAAAAAAATAAACCTCCATTGTTTCGACCGTTTTCCTCTGGGTACGAATCGTACAGGTACCTCTATAATATGACCCTGACCTTTATAAGGCTTTAAAAATAGATGAAACATGCGGAGTAATAAACTGCATTACAGTGAAAACAAAGTAACGGATTTATTATGCATACACTAAGAAGGATTGCTTTTAAGTAGAAACAAAAGAAAACAACAGTCAAATCTTCGCCAAACAAGTAATGTGCAATTTCATAGCGAAGCAATGAGCTCTATCAATCAATGACATGTTTGTATGGAGGAAATTCGAGTTAAAATCTTCAACCTTGTTGAAATTAAAAAGAAGTTATTTACTTGCACTATTTACTGTGTTCGTGTTAATTTATATATTTGCTTTTTTGATTTAAATATATACTCTGGCAATTTGAAGCTTTTTACTGAATTATAGATGTAATGTTCAAACGTTACTTAGTGTTTTAAGTCTTGGGTAATTAGGAAAGACAACTCTTGAAAGTGGACTTTTTATTCCAAATTTTTTAAAATTGGAATTTTCATTTCGTTTTAACATTCTTCATTTAATTAGTCACATGTAATTTATTGAAATACATTCCTTGTCTCTTCGGTACTCATTTTCTTAAGGCCTAAAAAAAACAATTATGTTTGTTTCCCGTAACCCGACCGACCCATTCAAATTATCCCCAGGTGGATTTTTTTTTTCTGACAAATGGCAAAACTTCGTTTGATCAATCAGCTGATTCCATTTATTAAATTAAAAAAATAGCTTGTAGCTAAATTTGAGACATAAAATATGTCAACCTAGTTTACATTTGCCCTAAATATAAAGAGTAATCATTATTGTAACAACAGTTCCCCCCCCCCCCCTACAACTTTCTGAAGTTCGTTTTCTGCTGCTATAGGCAGCCATTTTGGATGCCATGTTGGGTGTCCACTGTAAATATAACACCTGGTATTTTCAGTCTGGAATGTTTCACCATTCATAAGCAAGAATGTTACGGGAAACAAACTAATTTTTATTTTAAGCCTAATATTTTATGCACAGATTAAAAAGATAATGAGATTATTTGTTTTTTAGGTGAAAACTATTTTTTCTAATAAAATTAATATTAGGTATTATGAGGTATTTTCATCGTGTGTACTTCTCTAAAGAACGTGTCCATTATTTGACACTGAAAGTTCTGACATTCTGATAATAATAAACTTGAAATAAAACATTTCACTAAAATTAGACAAAATCTAAAAAATTCTCTAAAAAATATTTATGATAATTATACCTCCATTTGGATATTTGACATCTACGTTATAAGTGGTGCTGTAATGAAATCTAACATAAACTGTGGATGTAATGAGCCACCTTAAAGACATCATGCATTTTTCCAAGCATTTTACACACTTAATACATTATGAACATCATTATCTACTTTATACACAGAACAAAACAAGGTTTATGAGGTTCAGTTGGTTTAATATCTTACATATCAATAATACATAAAAAACACTTGAACACAAAGAAAAACATGTATAGAATAATGTAAATCTGAAAAACTCATAAATTTTTTGGCGCTCTGGGGGCTACTCATTATTTTCTCTACCTCTCATTCCTACTCTTAACTGCGATCAATAATGAAAGCCACTCAAACCTGATCCCTAAAACTCACTAGCCATAACTCTGCCTAGGGCTGATCCCTAAAGGCAAGCACAAATTACAACTCCGAGCTGATCCCAGGAGTGCATAATGCCTGGGTCTGATCCAGGCAGGCCACGAACCAGACAAACTTCTGGGCTGATCCCAAGAAGATGATGCTCAACAAGAAACATTGCCTAGGACTGATCCCTTGAGGCAAGCACAAATCGCCACACGGGGTTGATCCTAGGAGTGATAATTCCTGGGGCTGATCCCAGCAGGCCACGAGACCAGACGGACCTTTGGGCTGATCCCGAGAGGATGTAAACAAGATACATAGCTTAGGGCTGATGCCTATAGGCAAGAAGTAGAACCCACACTCCGGGTTGATCCTAGGAGAGCATCAAGCCTGGGGATGATCCCAGCAGGCCACATAACCAGACACATACCTTCGAGTTAAAACTATGGGCTAATCCCATTATTTTGATGCATAAAATATGACAATTCCTATATACATTTACTACACTATACAATCAAAGTATCCAAACAGAAATAATTTACATCATACAAAAATAAATATAAGTAATGTTGGGGGCAAATTTCCCCAGTAATGAACGCCAAATGAACGATGTAATGAGTGAAGTCCCTAAGAGTAATAATATTATAGTACAATGTAAGTTGACACTTTTGTAAAAAACATTTTTTTTACAAAAGTGTCAATGAAATCCTTATCTAACACTCGTTTTTTCTTGAGCTTCCCTTATGACTTGCGAATTAGTTCTTATGTACCTGACATAACAATCTGAAGACCATATACCTAATTCTTTAATTACATGATCTTCAACACCAGCAGCAGCTGCTGCAGTGGCTGCTCCTACTCGGAAAGAATGACCAGCAAAATTATTTACAGGATAACCAATTCGTAAGAGCAGTTGTCTTAAAAATTGTACAAGTTTTTCTCTTAGAATTGGTGCTAAATTGAATTCGCTGTCTACAAAAAGCGGTAAAATTAACAGAAATGGCAGACTTGTGAATTTCCAAATATGACATCATAATATGTACAGGTTTCAAATGTTCGTTCTTGTAAATTGTAATATCTCCACCTCTGGAGAAAGGATATGTCTTAGAAGATTTTAGTCTCAAAACAAAAGCATTTTTGTCGGATTGCATAAAAACATTATTAATTGGAACAAATTCTAAAGAGTTGGTACTTTTGCAAGTGATTTCTCCACATCTGAGAAACCCAAAATAGGCACAAGAAAACATACACTTCAACATGAGATCTACAAAAGGAAAAAAAACAAACCTTTATCTAAAACATGCAAATGTTGTTCTAACATGTCAACAGTAATAGGTAAACATTTATTATGTACATTACTTTGAGATCTTTAATTCCTCGTAAAACATATTGTAATTGGTCACAACACTGTAAAATATCTCCATAACTCGCTCTGACATAGTGAAAATGAATTCCAGCTAAGTACAATTTAATAGTGTCATGCTTGAGTTTCAATACCGATTTACAATGTGTTACAAAATAAACAAGTACAGTTTCATTTATGGGTGATAAGTCATCATCTAAAAATGAATGTTACTCCATTCATTTGCATGAATGTAATAAAAGTCTGAAAAGCGGCCCTCTAAGTCTGTTGGTAGACTGGCTTAGCGACTTGTCCCATTATAGCTCCTGTACTTCTTGCTCTAATCCATCAACATCTCGGAATGATGCAGGCAAGGAATGGGCTCTGGATCGGAGTGCGGGGCCAGAATTCGAAATCTCTCCATCTCATAACGAGATATAGAGTTCGCAATAGAGTTGTTAATGCCTTCAATATGTTTTGCATGGATGACATAATGATTACTTGCTGCATGAAACGTCAATGTACTCATCAACTTCATAATGCTATTCACTTTAGAAATGAAACAAGTGTGGCATCTTATCAACTGCATAGCTGCAGCTTCAGTTATGTTGTCATTGATGAAATAGGATACACCATTCCAAGAACGCAAAAACTTCGCCCACATGGAGAGATCAGCTCTACACAGGCTGGTTAGATGTACATGGTGATGCAGCATTTTGACGGATGTAGAGACTGATATTAAATGTGAAAATCAAATGAAAGAACATACTGGAAGGATGAATCGGCATGCAAAATTCAGATGTCCCAGGAGACTGAGTAGTTCCGTCTTTGTGCATGCTTTGCAATGGAGAAAAGATTCTACTATTTCGGAGATTCTTATAATCTTTTCTCTCGATAATCATGCTTCCATATGTATATTGTCTAAAAAGATTCCCAAGTATTCTAACTCAGTGCAAGGTCCTTCAGTTTTCTTTTCAAATAAAGGTATGCTTATTTTGTTGCAAAAAATGTCCAGAAACTTCGCATTATTTCATTCGCATCGTTGTTCTGAGGCACGATGACCAGGAAATCGTCCAGTAGATGCAAAATATTGGAGATATTGTATAAATATTCTCTGCAATCCAGCAAACTGCTGACGATAAATGGTAAAAAATCTTTGGGCTAGAACGACTACCAAAGACTTAATGTTTGAAGAAATAGTACTGCTTGTTCCATTTCATACCATGATACGGACAAAGTTTGTGACATATGGGCATTATTTTGAATGCATATGTAATGTCAATTTTTATCAGTAGAGCTCCTTTCCCCAAATTTTTAATCAGCTGAATGGCATCATCCAGGGTAACATAGCTTAGAGAGAATTCTTCTTTGTCTATCAGCTCATTCAAACTAGGATGCAGATCATCATTATGAGGTGCTGACATGTCTACAATTAGACGTTTCTTCTTGGAATACTTACTTTCAGCCACTCCAGTGGGATTATTGCGATAATGAGAAAAAGGAATTTGGTCAAAGGGTCCATAAAGATATCCTTTGCTTACTTCCACTTGAATTAATTCGGTAACCACGTCTGGTTGTAACACTGCTGATTTTAAATTCTTGCATTCAAATGACTTATCTGGAATGATCTGTATACCTGTGTGGAAACCCTGTTTCAAGCCATATGTAGTAAATAGTTTGTGAACATTTTATTTGGATGGACGTCAGACAACAGGTGTTGTAGTACATCAACAGGTGTGGTAATCTCCGAATTGAAATTGCTAATGACAGTTTCTGTTGATTCGAGGCCCCAGTTTGGGGCCACTGAGAGCTTTTTGAACTGTCACATTTCAATCATGAGTGATCTCCTTTACAATCAATACAAATACGAGCATTCCTACAATGAGCAAGCATGCATCCTTTTGCCCCATTAAAGTTGTTACAAATCTCTCTTCCTGTGCTGAAATGACGTTTCCTTCCATATGAATTCATGTCTTTCTCTCCTTGTTTCCTGTCTCAGGCGTCTTGGAAAGAAAGCAAAACCGAGACAAATGCAAAGTGATGTTGCACCAAGAACAAGTTTGTGCTTTTGCATTTGCAAAAATGTTGCAGAACAACGTATTGTTGGGAACCGACCAGTTCACCAGTATGTTGTTGAACTTCGAATGTGAAGCTGCTATTAAACTGAATTGTCTATGATATTCATAAAACCCTTTTCCTGGGTAGCATGTGCCATTTCCACTATGTCTCGCTCGTACAGATCCAGTTCCTTTCTTCTTTGGGGGTATGAATTGCACATATTGTTTTTTATTAGGGATGGCAGTCGATTGCAGAATTGCTAATCGGTTAACCGCAAAACGTTCCGACCGATTAACCGGTTAGTCGTATCAAGATATACATTTTGACATTTTCTTTTCATACACACAAGAAGAAAAGACGGTAGAAGTTACATTCCATTTATTATTTTGATAGGGAAATTTTACATAGAAAAGAGTATATTTCATTTTGATTTCAATAGATAAGAAATTTTTTTTTAGAAAACCTTGAATCTTGCTTGAGAAATCAAACAGGGATAGTTTTCCAACGCAGATGTTGAAAAGGTTATTCTGCATTGTCAACGTTCTTTATTATAATATAATTTAATAGATAACGACAAAATATAGACATACCATAATTAAAAGTGCTTAAGGTAGGTCGCAGGTTTGCTTTTGTCATCAATTTTGGTACACAATTTTGACGATCCGAGCGAATGTTTGTGCACATTTGATTATTACGTCACAAAGGCGACGTTGCGTTGTTTCCCGTTAAATTATCTGAAAATGACTATAATTATGAAGTCATGTACGAATCAAATAGGTTATACAAAGTGCGTGTTATTGTACATAAGCTTCGTATATGTATGAGCCAGGATCTGTTGAATTAAATTAGAGTCTGAAATTCTGATGTGATAATGTGAAATGTCTTTAAACAGGTCGAGACCACTACCTTATATGGAAGGCAATTTTCAACACGTGACGATGTCTTTGTCACACCCGTTCTCCAATCAAGTGAATGAGCCCTAAAGCATAAAACAGTTTACTACGTGTTTACGATTTAATGGCGACACGTGTTTTTGTCGGTTTACTGCACAATATTTAACTCGTCACCGGAAAAACTGTAGAGCTTCTTTATCACTATATAAGACCGAAATTGAAAGATTATATTCTAAAGATTTTGCTCCATGCTCACATTTAATATTGGAATTGTTTTAGATAATTAATAGTTGCTTCCAATACCGTACAAACGGTTTGACGTTTGCATGTACATAAAACACTTTCTGATAATATTGAAGGGTGGGTTGAATAATAATTGCACACCTTCTCCTGTTGTCTTAAACCAAGGACCTATATACTAACCTGCTAAAAGTATGTACACGTATATCACGTGAAAAAAAACTCAATGTTTTATATCGACACGATAGCACCTAAGTCTATTTGAACAATGGTTTAGGCCGACGTATTATAAGTTGATATAAGGCCCCATAAAGAAAATTTTGTAAATGTGAGCAAAGAAATGAAAGATTATACATCATTTTAAATATTTCTTTCACAAATCTCTAAAAAGAATTGAAAATAGAATTCCAAGGGACAATTGCCCTTTATTTTCAACACAGCTGGGTACTTGTAGTAGCCCACAATGCATTGCGGCTCATTCAGCAGTAGGTAAAGTAAACAGATAGCTAATTTACATGCAAATTTATGCTGACGTCAGAAAATCTAGTGGTCTCGACCTGTTAAAAAATTTAAATAAAATACCAAATGAAAGGAATAATTTATATCGTAAGTGTAAGCGTTACTAAACTGCTGAATTGAAGTCAATCAAAATGAGACAGAGTAAAAGTTGTCAATGTGGTATGCAAAAAGAATAATTATTATCGTAAATAAAATTGCTAAAGGATTGTATGTGCACACAGCTGACATGATTCTTGCAACTCAATGGGAGCGTGCGTATACATGTAGCACCATGACTGTAAATCAAAGCCGGGGAAAAATAATTTGTATACATACAGGATGAAATCAATCCTCAACAATAAAAACGAGCGAAAGTTTCGATTATTTTGTTTTTAGATCTCATGTAGTTGCTATGTATATGCTGGCTAACAATTGTGATTTGCGTTTATAAAATAAATTTATACAAACACCCGCACTATCAGTCCTATATGATACTGTAATCAATTTACAAGTATCATTTTTTCATATAAAAAAGCTTTTTGTGAATTTATATAAGCTAAGTGGAAGTATTTTACATATTGCATATAGAAATTTGATTAAGAGAATTCAAAATTCACAAATGTTTGAGAGTAAGGGCCATTTTCTAGCTTGCGACTAATAAATAAAGATAACCACACCACCCCCCTCACATTTCCTCACTGGGATGTTTTTCTTTACCGTTTTTCGAATGAAGTGATCAAATTCATGTGTTATATTTAAAATCTTACTGAACATGAACATCCTAAAAATACAAGAAATAACATTTTATCATTCGCGATATGGTCGCTGCATGCTAGTTCTCATGCGCGACGAATGTTTATACAGTTCATTCTGACTTTGTGGGCAGAATATGAATTTCCCAATATTAGTGTAAAAAAGTTGCTGGTCATCCTAATATGTATCCGCTATAAGTAAAATGATGAATAAAATTAAAATTACATTTCGCATATGTCTCACCTGTAGATCTAGCATATTCCAAATGTCGAAATATTTACACTTGACGTATTGTTAACGTGATTACGGTAAACATACGTATGACGTTGTTGAGATAAATAATGCAATAAACGCAACGTTTTGGCATTAAAACAGCAAACTTTGAAATTATTTAGCAAAAAATCTAGCGAGAAGATATTACTGGGTTTTTTTTATATCAATAGTTTTGATTTTACTTCATCTTGACATTTTGAAATTCTTGACTAATTCGTCTACATCTTTAAAAAGTTATCCAACATTTTTAAAAGAAACTCTTTCCGCAAAATTGGCTTTAAAACGTCAATTTTTCATATATTTCAATGGTAAAGCGTAAAAATAGTACTAAAAACGATACTGCGTTTATAGTAATATAGCATAAAAACTACGCAGGCAAATTCAACAAAATTTACAGATAATATGCTGTAAATCCTAAGGAACATTATATCAAATTTTCAGGATATGTTTTCTGGTAAGAATTTTGACGCGGTAAACCTGCGACCTACCTTAATTAACGGTAATGTTTTAATATCATGAAAAAAACCCACAGGACTATATCTGGGTAACGGCATGACGTTTTAAAAACGGTAATTAACACTTTACGAATTGAACAATTATCCCCCGCGATCTTAATCTGGAGAGCTAAATTTGGGTCTCGCTAAAATTTCCACTTATACGGTAATTCCAAAGGCCTGAATGAACTTCCCCCAGTGTCAAGACCCTTTGAAGTCTATAATCCGTTTTAGTGTCAGTAGCTTTGTCTTCTGTAGTCGGAGCATAATATGGGACTCTGCAGCGTAGCCAAATCTCATCCTTGTGTAATCGGGCCTGTCCAGTTGGGATTCTGATCCGGCCGCCGCCAATACCATTTCTGTAGACGAAGTTTGCATGGCTGTGAAAGCTGTTGAAATGCTGTAATTCTCTGATGCATCTGTAGTAGAAACATTTGGTCTGCTTATAGGAGCTTGTGTTGATGTTGGAATCACAGTACTCGTAGAAGTAAAAGTAGAACTTTGCACCGGTACATTTGTATTTTCACTTGATCTCGAGTTCACAGCAGTAGAAGATGAAGATGCCAAGGTTAAAGTGTTAAACGGGAAACATGCCAGTTTGCTGGGAGTTCTGGATCATACGGGGCAGGTCTTGTGTAACGTTATTATGAAACGCAAAGTCAAATTTGAAGCAGTTGAATTAGTCTCTGAAACACTAATTAAAACGTCAAAAGTTCCTATAACATGTCGAAACATTTAAAGAACACACATCTCAGGTTTAAGAAGTAATCCATATTGTTAATAATAGAGAAGAACAAAGATAATCGCTTTGCACAATAGTCCGTGACTTCCAAGCTCCAACTGCAATTACCAGACTCCCTCTCTAGGCATCAGTGCCCCTGGCTACTCTTTTCTTATTGGTCAATCAAAAAATACCCCAGAACAAAAACTGTTTATAGAAACACATTCTGATTACATAAAAAAACAATATTTAACACATTTAGTTTAGTCACATAGGCTAGAAAAGACAATTTGTGTATAAATAATAATTTAATGTTCATTAAATATAAATAATTCCATGCTAACATTTACATTCATAATAATTCACAACGTTAAAATTTGGGTTGTCTACACTCCATTGTACAAGTCCGTTTGTTGACAATTGCCTGAAAGCTTTTCTCGTGCTGTACTATGAGTGAATATGAATTTCACATGAATATTCCCTGGTCCAAAACAATAGTCTCTATAGTGTACTCATATTCTGTCATTGTTTACTACGTATACAACACTTCAATATATATGCTATTTAAAACACATTCTATGATCAATGAACACGAGAATAAATATTGTGTAAAATAAATGCTATGCAGCAATTAACTCATGTTTTTAGCTCACCTGAGCCATACATGTCGACTCTACCAATTTAGGTGGAAGTTTACCTTTTTTCATTCCATCTCTTGCTTACCGCTTTCATTCGAAATCTACTACTTTTCTACAAAAGTTTTTCACAAATAAAGTTTTGTCAAAACACACGCATACACCGCTTTTTTAAATACGCATATGTACATAGATTTCAAACATGTATTTGACAATTACGAAAACAACACAAAACTCAGTGATTACATTGGTTACGATAAATTTGTGATGGACGGACGGACAGATGGACAGACTAACGGATGAATGAGATTTAATGTCCCCTCACTCTCGCAAAAGTGGGGGACAAAAAGACACCATATGGTCACCCAGCGCTGTCACCATTTAATTTTGTGTCGGCATTGTTTTTCAATGTCTGTATTCTCTAACCCATACATTTATCTTAAATTAGAATCCTTGGAGTTAAGTAAAGATTTAACGTACCTTGTTGTCCCCCGCTTTCGCGAAAGCGAGGGAACAGTAAATCTCATTTGTATGTCCCTCCGTCGGTCTGTCCGTCCGCCACAAAAACTTTGACCTTGCCCATAACTTTTGATTTAGTAGAGCTATAGGTGTTATATTTCACGTGTATTTCTTGTAACAAGACCTTTCTTTGGGTACCACCAAATTTGACCTTTTGACCTGGAGTTTGACCCACTTTTACGCAAAAATTACAAACTTTTAATTTGGCCATAACTTTTGAATGGTAGATACTAGGACTTTCGTATTTCACATGTATATTTTTTGTGGCAAGACCTTTCATTGGATACCAACAACTTTGACCTTTTGACCTTGACCTTGGAGATTTCTGTACTTATAAAAAGACTTTAACCTTGGCCGTAACTTTTGATTGAGAAGAGATATGGCTTTTATATTAGAGATGTTTACTACCTGTGACAAGACGTTTTTAATACACTATGATTTTTGTCCTTGTGACTTTGACCTTGAAGTTTGACCAACTTTCAAAAAATTTAATCTTGGTCATATCTTTTGAACAAGAAGAGATAGGGCTTTCATATTACACATGTATATTAACTGTGCCAAGGCCTTTCTAAATACACTATGATTTTTGCTGCAGTAAACTTGACCTTTAAGTTTGACCTACTTTTAAAGAATTTAAACATTACTTTGACTTGGCCATAACTTTTGAATGAGAAGAAAATATGTACATGTATCACATGTGACACGACGTTCCTATAAACTCTATGATTTGTGACCATGACCTTGATGTTTGACCAACTTTTCAAAAACCTTTAACCATGGTCATGAATTCTGAAGGAGAAGACATACGGCTTTCATATAAAAATGTGTATTACCTGTGACAAGATCTATCTGAATACACTATGATTTTTGAATTTTGTGACCTTGACCTTGAAGTTTTACCTACTTTTCAAAATTGTTAATTTTCCTTATAATTTTTGATTGAGAAGAGATATGCTTTCATATTTGACATGTGCATGACCTGTCACTGTTATTTCCGAACATGCTATGATTTCTGACCCCTTGACCTTCACTTTCACGATTGACCCTATTTTTAAAAAAATCCAACTTTGGTGATAATTTCTAAATGACCTATAATAGGGCGTTCATATTTGACACAATATGTCATAAAAATGACATCTCACCCACAAAGACACCAAAAGCAGGGGACCATACTTCTTTGAATTTGCTTGTTTATACGATTTTAGAATTGAAATTTTGGAATTTGAATGATTTTTTTTTTCAGCAACAGAGTCACCATCCTACAAAGCAGAGTTTGAAGTGGTTTATGATCTAGGAAAACTTGCTTCATCATGTGAGCAAGGCTTTGACAGTTCACTGGCTGAACATAACACAAGTATTGCAGGAATTGTCAGGGAAAAATGTAGTCATCTTGATTCAGTTAATTTTGTGATAAACAGCTTTACCTCAACCTCAAGTACATTTCAGGTATTGTTATGATAAAGGTATGATGAAATACTCTGTTCCCTCTTATAAAAGTTTTTATAATGTTGAACTGTTATGATTTTTGAGAGCCTAAAGCTCAAGTGAGCTTTTCTGATCACCTGTTGTTCAGCATCCATCAATCTGTCTTTTCATCTGTAAACTTGGCACATTTTAAAATTCTTTCAAGAATGACTGACACAATTTTAGCCAAAGTTGGTACACTGCATTCCTGGCTCAAGAGGGTTCTAAGTTTTTAATATGTAGGGCCAAGCCCCTTTCAATGAGGAGATCAAGAAATGGCAAAATTGGGTGGAGTCATTAAAAAAACCTTTCGAAAGATAGTGAATTGGCAATGGTCACAGATGAGCAGAAAATAGTTGTTGGAAGATTGACAATGCAGAGAAATGATAGCATAGCAGCAGCATCAATCGTCTCATATTAAACTTATTTGTTAAATCTAAATATATCTAATGTAATTTAGTGTTTTCTTTTCTTATTTTCAGAGACCAGAAGAGTTTATGCAGTAGTAAGGTGTCCATCGTCCGTCCGTCTGTCTAGATGTCTATCTGTCTGTAAACATTTTTTAAAAAATGCTACTGCCCCTATAGTATTGGTTTCAATATTAATTGGCAAACAAGTACTCAAGTAGACTAGATACACAATTTATTGTATTGGTTTTTGATATTGATGGACAGTGTTGCCATGGTTACTAAAATTAGAAATTTTTGTGAAATTCCTTTAAAATGCTACTCCTCCTACAGTTCTAGTCTGATTTCAATATAACTTGGCACACAAGTGTACTAATTAAACTAAAATACACAATTCATTGCATTGGTTTTTGATTTCGATGAACGGTGTTGCCATGGTTACTAAAATTAGAAATTTCTGTGAAAATGCTACTTCTTCTACAGTTCTGGTCTAATTTCTGTATAACTTGGCACACAAGTAGACTACACTAAGATACATAATATAGTCTGCATTGATTTTTGATTTCCATGAATGGTGTGAATGGTGTTGCTATGGTTTGTAAAAATAGAAATTTTTTGTAAAATTCGTTTAAAACGATACACCTCTTACAGTTTCGGTCTGATTTCAATATATTTTGGCACACAGGTAGATTACACTAAGATACATAATGTAATATCGATTTTGATTTTGATGAGTGGTGGAGTAAACTCAGGTGACCTATTGCTATCTGTTTTCGTCTGTCGTCGTACGTCATCCATCGTATGTCGGTCCTAAACTTTTGAACATTTTTAGCTTCTTCTCAGAAACCACTGAACCAATTTCAACCAAATTCGGTACACAGCATCTGTGGATGAAGGGGAACACAATTTGTGAATTTTATGGTCCCTAACCCCCTTGGGCTCTGAGGGGTGGGGCCAAAACCACTAAAATTAATGCAATCTTTAAAAATCTTCTTTTCTCCTGGACATTAGGCAGTCAAATTGTTTGCATGATTGTAATCAGCATTGAGTCCTCTACCAAAATTGTGAAATTCATGGCTCTGGGGTCAAGGGTTCTAGTGCTAAGCGGGGCTAAATAGATTTTATAGTGAAATTGCATTATTTCTTTGAAAATCTTCTTTTCTGCTCCTGGGCTTTAAATAAACTAAATAAGTAATAGTTTTGTTAAATAAGGCTGCCTTTCCCAAAATTGTGAATTTCATGGCCCCAGGGTCAGGGGTTCTTAGGCGCTAGGGCTGGGCTATATAGATTATGTAGTGAAATGCATAATGTTTTTTTTTGAAAATCTTTTTTGCTCCTTGGTATTTAATAAACAAACCAAAATACATAGTTATGTTGAATAAGGCTGCCTCTTCCGAAATTTTGAATTTCATGGCCCTGGGGTCAGGGGTTCTGGTGTTAGGCCGGGGCTCTATTAATTATATAGTGAAAATGCATAAATTCTTTGAAAAACTTTTTCTGCTCCTGGCCATGGGTATTGAACAAACTAACAAAGTACATAGTTATGATGAGCAAGAACGTCTCTTCAAAAATTTTGAATTTCATGGCCCATGGGTTGGGGGTTCTGGTGTAAAGGTGGGCTCTATGATCATATATTGAAAATACATTAATTCTTTACACATTTTCTTCTCTGCTCCTGAGTTATTAATTAACTAAACAAGTACATAGTTATGTTGAATAAGATTGCATCTTCCAAAATTGTGAATTTCATGGCCTCTGGGTCAGGGGTTCTAGTGGCAGGGCAGGGCTCTATTAATTATATAGTGAAAACCATGACTTCTTTAAAAATCTTCTTTGCTTCTGAGTATTAAAATCAATGTACTATGTACATAATTGTGATAAGGAAGGATGCCTCTTCCAGATTTGTGAATTTCAGGACCCAGGGTCAGGAGTTTGGGTATTAGGGTGGGGCACTAATGATTTTACAGTGAAAGGCATGAATTCTTTGAAAACCTTTTCCTTTGCTCCTGGGTATTATGCCAATGTTCTACGTACATATTAATGATGATGAAGGTTCCTCTTCCAAAATGGTTAATTTCATACCCCCTGGGTCAGGGTACTTGGGGTGGGGGTTACATAATCTGAAAATAAATTAATGCTTTGAAATCTGCTTTTTGGTATTAATGAACCATGTATGATGAAATAAAATTTATGATAATATTTCCAGATTTTGAAATATGTGCCCGCAGGGTCAGTGGTTCCTATGGATTTGGGTGCACAACTGGTTATAAAGTGGAAATGCAACTTCCTTTTGTTACTCTGATTTACCTCTGGTTATTAAGTAACCAAAGTAAGCAAGCCAAGTGTATAGTTATGATAAGCAATAGTGCCTCTTTCAAAATTTTGATTTTCATGGCCTTTCATTTAAAACATGAAGCAATTCAATTGTTGGAAAGTTGTTACATGATACTCAGGTGACCTAGAAGGCCTATGGGCGTCTTGTTTAAAAACACTTTAATAATATACCCTCAATATTTCTAAACTGAGGAGTTTGGTACGGAACAATGTTTTGATTTTTGTAATGAAATGCGCAGATTTATAATTTTTGAAATAGGCCTATATACGAGGGTTGTCCGAAAAAGTCGTAGACAATGTTTATAACTTTGTTAACCTGCAATCAGTGCTAACCAAATTTTGCATAGACATAATATATTGAATGTTCTTTAAAATTGTTAATTCTTAAACATACATGTATATCTTTATATTAAGAATATTGGGACGATTTATATGAAGGACGATATGGTTTGTCGGCGCACGAACAAAATTCGGAATACTTTACGCATATAACTATTACATTTGCTTTTATTTCTTTGGTACTATGTAAATCATTGAACTCAAATTTAAATTAGTAAAAAAAACCTGAATAACATGTCAAATTTTCATATAAATAGCCTTAGAAACAGACGATTGCTGTCATGATTTTCAAAGTGTTTTTGGAATCGAGTTGGATGAAAATGAAAATGACGTCATCAAACGTAACTGGCACACAGGGATGTACAATCAATTGTTTTGGATATGGTTTATATATATCAGAGACAGAAAAAAGAGGAATAAAGTGACATTACACACTAGATTCTAATAGAGAAGTTGTTTTAAATAGTATGTGATTAAATGATAGTTTTTCCTCTATACCGACAATAGTTACCGCATGTAAGAAGTGGAGTACTGTTTATTAAACACAGACAGTGGGGAACGTTCTGGACCATGAACGACGTAAAGCATTGTGTATTCTCTGTTGCCTGCAATGTAAGATCTTTTGACTAAATTTCCAATGAAATTTGAATCTGCTGAAAAAATGGACAGTACTGAATTTTAATAAGTCCCTTAGTCAAGAGTGGTTTTGTCACTGTATAGTGTATAGTTTCCCGTTGGTTGACCAGGGACACCTAATTAAAGTCTAATGTCTGACCAGTTGATACTGTGCAATGTTAATCTTACGTCGCTAATTTTAATTAATTAAACGAACTGATTTTCGGCAGTGCAAAATTCAAAGCGTTTGCTAAAGTCGTTTTCAGTCCCAAAGTTTATATACGCATTGACAAAAATGTTAGAAATGATGAAACATAATTAAGAATTGAATAAAATTTTGCCCAAATAATTAGTGTTGTTATAATAGTCGCCCACTATTGAAAAATCGTCGATGAGAACAATGTAGGTGACAATTGATAGAAAATTTTAAAAACCATAGTCGCTATTTTTTTTTCCAAATGTTTTTTTTTAAACAAAATGGTTTATCTTTGAACTTTATCAAAAGATGTTCCTCTGTTTCTTAAAATGGGACCCATTCAAATATTGTAGCCGGGTCGATTTTTTCCCCCTGCCAAATATGTGTGATCAATTTTTAGTAAGAATGTTAATTTTAACTTTATTTGAGATATAAAATATTTTAGCCTAGACAACATTCACCTTACTTATGAAGAATAACGATCACTATTTATTACATCATCTAGCAATTCTCCCACATCTTTTTGAACATCGTTTTCCACCGCAAGACAGCCATGTTGGGTGCCCACTGTAAATACCACACCTGGTTGATTCAGTTTGGGAATGTTCGACCCCCTTTTTGAGGCATTTATGGAAAGTGAAAATAAATGTTTTAAACTGGAAACTTTATTATGTGTAAATATGTGAGATTGTACTTAAGCATGGGCAGTGGGCAGTGTCTCACGACCTGTAATGGCTTGACGTCTCTTCCCTCCACTAGTCCAGGTAGAGTTAACCCATACCCTCTTAAGGGAGATCCCTCTAGGAGAGCACTTTCTACAAAATGCGCTGATGGGTCTGAAACCCCGGTTGATTGAGGGCCTGCCTACTATAACGTATGTAAAGACTGTGCACTGGCGGACTCTGCGGAGCAAAACATCATGGTTCAACGGAGAAGAAGGCAAGCACCGTGGAATGCATGGAGCAAGGCGAGGCACATATAGCACATCTTGGACATCCACTGCACCTGTCTCCATCTCCAGACGTCCTGACATCTGTCTTGCCACTGGATTTAAATAGTTGCAAACGAGAGAGTTAGGTCAGCGACGCGCAACCTTTCTTCACTTTAATCATTAACTCATTGCGCAAGTCATTGATTATCCTCCATCCCATCTATCATCCACCCAAAAGCCCTGTGGCGACAGGTGAGCAACGATGACAGATGCAGGTACACTGGAAGTCGCTAGTCGCGGACCTGCACCCGGCGGCACAGGCCATAGGATCGCTCTTCACCGACCGCAGCAGCGTTGGAGTTCGGCAGCCACATGTGCAACTGAGCAGACCTCCATGGCAAAGAGGAGCGGATTAGAAAAGGTATCCCAAACATTGCTTTACCCTTCCCTTGCCAGTTTACTGCGGCTGGTGGGGAACCTACACATGCGGTCGAAATAACAAAGAGAACAAGAAGAAAACAATGATCATTTCACTGTCCTTGGATCGTGGAACGTTCGAACGCTTCTTGACAGAGACACTAGAGACAGACTCAAGAGATGCGCAGCACCGAATGCAAGCGAACTTGTGAGAGTTCTAAGCATCCCAGGTTAAGGTTTTTGGGGCAGTTTTCTCGTTAAATACTTCTATGCCTTGCATTAATCAGATATGCATACAAGATGCTTATAGTGTGTTTCATTGTACCAGACAAGGTTTCAGATGCTGCAATTTCAGCTAAGGAATGACCAGGTTAATGTTTTTGGTGCAAGTTAGAGTTTGTAAAGCAGATCTGATTTCCAACTAACTATAAGTCCTATGTTGACCAAACTTGCATGGGTGATATTTCTAAGGATGCATACTATCGGCTTGCTTCAGATGCTGGATCTGACCTACATTTTCTGGATGAGTGAACAGGTTAAAGTTTTTGTTGCAGATCTGATTTCTGAGTAACTATAAGTCCTATGTTGACCAATCTTGCATGAGGGATACATCTAAAGATGCATACTATCAGGCTTGCTTCAGATGCTGGATCTGACCTATATTTTCTGTTTTGAGTGAACAAGTTTTGATGCAGATCTGTTTTCAGATTAACTATAAGTCAAAAAAAAAATAATAATAGTCTTGTTTCCTGCTACTAGCCTGAAAAAAATAGGGTAGATAGGTAGAAAAATTATTTTATTTTTTTTTAATTTATTTTTTCCAACGGTATTTTTTGGATATGAACTACTACAAAACCAAATTAAACATGTCATAGCTAGGTCAATATTTTCTTTTAAAATGAAATTGCATGTCTTTTGAAGCACAACTCATTAAGTGGAATTTTTTATGAGTCTATATTTTAAACATATATTTCATGAAATAAAATTTGAATGTATATTTTTTTTCACTTTTGGAACATAAAATTCCTGCAATTTCCATTTTTTTCCCCTAAAAGCTTAAAAAACTTCAGGGTCGGGTGCAAAAAAATAGGGTAGGTCAAGTAGCAGGAAACAAGACTTATTTTTTTTGGCCAAAGCCCTATGTTGACCAAACTTGTATGGGGGATACATCTAAGGATGCATACTATCAGGCTTGCATCTGAATTTTCCTGATAAGTGATTTTGGGATGTACACTTCTAGATAATTAGCAGGCTTGGGGTCAATTACTTTGAAATGTAATTAATTACTTTCAAATACATTGATAATTTTGTCAATTACTTGCAGTTACAATTACATTGATTTTTTTCTAACGTAATTAATTACTTTAAATTACTTTGACAAATGTAATTAAATACATTTCAATTACTTGAGTTTTATTTTATAAAAAAGAAGATTTCTTTAGTGAACTTATATTCATTTTCTTGTTCCTGGGTATGAGAGGGGCTCACGCCTTTACAAAATTAGACCTTTACCAAATGCCTTAGGCAGTGTGACACGATGTATAAACAATTTAAACAATTAACATTTAATTATTGTACAAACACAGGCCCATGCTACACCAGAATGAATTATGGCGAGATCTTTTTTGTTACTTTTTAAAATCCATATTTTTGAAAGAAATAAGTATTTCTCACAAATCCATTGATTATTTTCTATCTTAACATGAATAGAAAAGGTAAATCTAAAAGGGGATGTAGTAAGTCTAATTACTGTAAAAACAAATTAACTATCTAAGCAATCATTGTTATTTGCAAGTGGGAATATGTAGAATTGAGATTTTTAAAAAGTGGAAATAGGTCGTAAAAACCCACCAGTATAAAACCTGTGTATCAGTATGAGGCACCTTTTTTTTTATAAACTTTCTTTTTGAAAAAAGTAATTGAAATGTAATTGAAAAGTAATTGAAAATACCTGACCTTTTTTGAAATATGTTTAAATACTTTCAATTACTTGTAATTGAAGGCAAGCTCAAATACAAATTACTTCCAATTACTCTAAAAAATGTAATTAATTACGTTCAATTACAATTACTTTATTCAATTACCCCATCCCTGATAATTAGTTTAATGTGGGACTTTACCTTACTTAAAGACAAACATTTGTTGAGGTGAGCTCTGTAATCTCTGATTACCTATGTTTGATTTCTATGAATGGTGTTGCCATGGTTATTAAAATTAGAAAGAAGATGGGGGACTTGGCTTGTAATCTGCAGGAATCATTTGTACGAAACATTTATGGTTTAAATGTCCATGATTTGGTTGGCTGATTATAGCTGGTCAGATTTTACAAACACAACCATAGGATTTTTTTTCATTTAGTTTGAAATGCCTTGTAAGATTATAACATTTATTACCGTTTTTCCTAGAAGGTACAATTACATGGTAATGTTTCCACAAAACATAAACACCTATAAGGTAAAAGACATATATGATAAGTGTACATGTACATCTAAGTTTAAGTGGAAGTGGAATAGAAGATTGGAATTGATTTCGCTCAAAAACCAAACTGAACCAAAATTTATCGAATTAAAAATTTTCATACGTCAGTACAAAAAATGAAACTGACAAAATAAATGGCTGTTTGCGTGAAAAAAAAATTATCGACCTATGCAAGGCTCGAAGCAAAAACATTTTGCTTCGAGTGCTTTGAAAAGGTAGCCAATATTATTATATTATCACTGCTACACATATATAAATTATGTGATTTTAAAAGGACAAAGGAGCACCACATTTACAAATTTGGATTTTTTTTTTGAAAAAAAAGTCATTTTAGTGGTCTCTGGGTCTTCTCTCTATTTTTTACAAATGTAATGTAAATGTATTATATTTAGCGTGTATGATATTTGGTGAAAAATTACTATTGAATAAGTTAGAGTCTTCTACTCAAGAACCACTGGACCAGGAAAGCTGACACTTGGAAAGTGTGGAAGCATCCTGGGGGAGTGTAAATTCTAAATTGTTCAAATCATAACCCCCGGTGGTAGGGCGGGGCAACAAAAGGGAATCCAATTTTTACATCGAACTATTTAGGAAAAATCTTTAAACATCTTCTGCTTAAGAACCACTGGACCAGGAAAACTGACACGTATGTGGAAGCATCCTGGGGGAGTGTAAATTCTAAATTGTTCAAATTAATCATATGGCACGTTGGTAGGGCGGGGCCACAATAGGGAATCTAATTTTTACCTTGAAATAGATAGGAAAAATCTTTAAACATCTTCTCAGGAATAACTGGACCAGGAAAGCTGAAACTTATGTGGAAGTATCCTAGGTCAGTGAGGTTTCAAATTTACCTTAATTATGACCCCCAGGGATATGGCAGAGTCACAATAGGTATTATAAGGGGGAGAATCTGGTGAAGAACAGCATGACCAAAGTGACTCAGGTGAGCGTTGTGGCCCATGGGCCTCTTGTTCAAAATGCTACTCCTCCAACAGTTTTGGTCTGATTTCAATATAACTTGGCACACAAGTAGAGTACACTAAGATTCATAATTCTGTATATATCGGTTTTTGATGTCGATGAACGGTGTTGCCGTGGTCATTAAAAATAGAAATTTCTGTGAAATACTTTAAAAATGCCACTGCTCCTACAGTTTTGGTTTGATTTTAATATAACTTGGCACACAAGTAGACTACACTAAGATACACAATTCCGTGTATCAGTTTTTGATTTCGATGAACGGTGTTGTGGTGATTACCAAATTTAGATATTTCTGTGAAGTACTTTAAAAATGCCACTGCTCCTCGTATAGTTGTTGTCTGATTTCAATACAACTTGGCACGCAGATAGACTGCACTAAGATACATAATTCTCTTTATCGGTTTATGTTTTTGATGAATTGTGTTGCCGTGGTTACTAAAAATAGAAAATTTTGTAAAATACTCAAAAACTGTTACTCCAAGCACAGTTTTGTCTGATTTTTAGCTCACCTGAGCCGAAGGCTCAAGTAAGCTTTTCTGATCAAAATTTGTCCGTTGTCTGTCGTGTCGTTGTAGATGTTGTCGTTGGCGTCGTCGTATTTTTTTTTACATTTTCATCTTCTTCTCAAGAGCCACTGGGCCAATTTCAACCAAACTTGCCACAACGTATCCTTGGGTGAAGGTGATTCAAGTTTGATCAAATGAAGGGCTAAGCCCACTTCAAAGGGGAGATAATTATGAATTAATGAAAAAATTTATGGCATCTTTTAAAAATCTTCTCCAGAACTATTGGGCTAGGAAAGATGAAATTCAAGTGGAAGCATCCTCAGGTAGTGTATATTCAATTTCGTTCAAATCATGACCCCCGGAGGTAGGACGGGGCTACAATGGCCGATCACAGGTTTACATAGGAACATATAGGAAAAATCCTTTAAAAACTTCTTCTTCAGAACGACTGGGTCAGGAAAGATGAAACTCATGTGGAAGCATCCTCAGGTAGTGTAAATTGAATTTTGTTCAAATTATGACCCCCAGGGGTAGGGCGGGGCCACAATGGCTGATCAAAGTTTTACATAGAAATATATAGGAAAAATCTTCTTCTCCAGAACCACTGTGCCAGGAAAGATGAGACTCATGTAGAAACATCCTCAGGTAGTGTAGATTCAATTTTATACATATCATGACCCCTGGGTCTTGGGGGGGCCACAATGGCCGATCAAAGTTTAACATAGTAATGTGTAGGAATTTTTAAATAAAAAAAATTCTCCAGAACCACTGGGCCAGTAAAAATGAAACTTAAATGAAAGCATCCTCAGGTAGTGTAGATTCATTTTTTTTCAAACCATGACCCCTGGTGGTAGGGTGGGGCCAAAATGGCCGATCAAAGTTTTACATAGAAATATATAGGGAAAACTCTTAAATTCTTCTTTTCAAGTACTTTTCACAGTACTCCTAGTTTGTTCAAATCATGACTCCCAGGGGTAGGGTGGTGCCACAATGGCTGATCAAAGTTTTACATACATGTAGGAATATATAGGAAAAATCTTATCCTCAAGAACCATTGAGACAGGAAAGATGAAACTCATGTGAAATCATCCTCAGGTAGTGTAGAATCAAATTTATTCAAACCATGGCTCCCAGGGCTAGGGATAGGCCAATATGGTCGATCAAAGTTTTATGTAGGAATATATAGGGACATCTTTTAAAATCATCTTTTCAAGTAATTCAAAGCCATGATTAGTGATATTAATTATAATATGGAATCATCCTCAGATAGTGTAGATTCTAGCTTGTTCAAAGCATAACCTCCAGGAATAGGGTGAGGCCACAATGGGGGATCAAAGTTTTACATTATAATAATCTTCTCAAGAATAGCAAAACCATGATTAGTGATACTAGTATTTCTATGGAAGCATTCTCAGGTAGTGTAGAATAAAAATTCTTCAAATGAAAACCCCCAAGGGTAGGGTGGGGCCACAATGGTGGATCAAAGTTTTACATGGAAAAATAGAGGGAAAAATCACAGAACAGAAAAGCTATGTTTAGTCATATTGGCATGAAAGCATCCTCATGTTTTGTAGATTTAAATTTGTTCAAATCATTGCCCTTTGGTTAGGAAGGGAAACAATGGGGAATCAAATTCAAATTATTACAAAGTAATATATAGGAACAAAATGTTTAAAAAGAAATCTTTTTGTCAAGAACAACAAAGTCATATACTGTATTAATATGTAGGCATTCTCAAATAGTAGTAAAATCCAAGCGCCCCCCCCCCACCTCAGTAAGCTTTTTCTCCTAGCCGATGTTCTCAGGTGAGCGATGTGGCCTCTGGGCCTCTTGTAATATTATGTGGTATGTATTTAGACTACACTGAGATACATAATTGTCATTATTGTTTTTCTTAAAAAAATTTATTTTGATGAATGATGTTGCCGTGGTAACTAAAATTGAAAATACTGTAAAATTTTATGAACAGCGCTGCTCCTACAGTTGTAGTCTTATTGCAATATCTTCCCACAAAAAGAGACTTAATCAAGGATCATTATTATGTTCCCCAAACGAAGTTGGGGAACATATTGTTTTTACTCTGTTTCTTCTTCTTCTTCTTCTTCTTCTTATTATTTTTCTTGTTCCTGGGAAGATTTTGTCCATGAGTGATCTTATAAACTACACTTAGGCAAAACCTTTTTAGGGCCAGTACGCATGTTATGTAGATTGCCGAACGAAGGTCATTTTGCGCGCACGTGCTTGCAAGAGTGGGCACATGCAACACGTGAAATGACCAATATAATGGATATTGCCGTAACTTTTCTATTTTTTGATGAATTTTTTTGAAACTCATAATGTATTGATATATTAGTAGTATAGACAAGATGCAATGGTCAAAATAGCAAGATATCACGTGCATGCACGTATACTTCGCTCCGATTGGCTGAAACTAAAGTCTCAATATCTTTTTTGTTTTTCGACAGAATCCTTTGAAATTTTGAACATAGTCATACATTATGAAGATCTACAACATGATATATAAGAATTATCATGAAAGCGCGTACATGCATGTGTGCTGGTAAGAGTGGGCACATGCAACACCTGAAATTACCAATATAATGGATATAGCTGTAACTTTCCTTTTTTTGATGATTTTTTTTGAAACTCATAATGTATGGATATATTAGTAGTATAGACAAGATGACATGGTCAAAAAAGCAAGATATCACGTGCATGCACGTACACTTCGCTCCGATTGGCTGAAACTAAAGTCTCAATATCTTTTTTGTTTTTTGACAGAATCCTTTGAAATTTTGAACATAGTCATACATTATGAAGATCTACATGATATATAAGAATTATCATGAAAGCATTTGCATGCACGTGTGCTGGAATCATTGGCTGAAACTTTAAATGCCTATAACTTTCTTAGATTTCAACAAAACGGGATAAAATTTAGAAAATGAATAGGTATAATGATATTCTACATTATAATATTGTCACAATTGAATGCACGAACATGTATGCATGCACGTGCGCGCTCGAAATACGCAAAATGACCAACATATTTGAAAAACAGTAGCATGAATAATTGATTTTTTTTAATTGATTCTCAAGATATATAGCTATGTTAATGGTTTAGACAACATTCCATGATAATCTTGCATGTGCATGCACGTGCGTGCGCGTACAATGCGCTAAATGACGTATGGTTGGTATCATTTTAGCTTTTTATAATTCTTTGATGAATTCCTTCGATACTGTTCATATTTTTAAAAATGTCTTACAGGAATTAGGCACAAAAAGGGAGTTGGGGAGCGTTTGGGGAACATCTGTAACGGTCCCCGTTACAATTAACACTAGTTCTATTTATTGCTGTTTTAAAGTTTCAAGTCCCAAGCTCTTTTTTCTCTTCCTTTGTTATGAGTACAAACCAGTAGAGCTTCAGTCTCGAACAGAGATTTCTGGTCTTTTCTACAGTACATCAATAAAATTAAATGAACTTAGATTTGGTAAATATTGTTTCATTATTTATTTTCAACATATATCCCATACCGAAAAAAATATAACTCAGTTATAACTTTTGTAACTAAAAAAGTTACGAAAAAGTTAAAACTAAGTTATCGGAGTTTGGAACCGCCTGTTTTAAGTGAGGTATAATTTAGTTATAATTTAGTTACAAAAAAAGTTATAACTTTTTTATAACTTTTCACCTTTTATTCAACATAAATACAGCAAGTGCATAAAATTTACAAAACAGTTATAGCTACAAAAAGTTATACTTATTAAAAGTTACACAAGAAGTTATAAAAAAGTTACAAAGTTATGCTTTAATTATACCCAAATAAACAGTGGAAAAGTTATTAAAAAGTTATACACGCAAAAAGTTATGAAAAAGTTTCAAAAAAGTTATACCCGAAAAAAGTTATACCTTTAAAAAGTTATAACTAAAAAAAGTTACCTATTAAAAGTACCTATTATAAAGTTGTGAAAGTTACAAAAAAGTTATACCTGGAAAAAGTTTTACCCATGAAAAGTTATACCTTAAAAAAGTTATGAAAAAGTTACAAAAAAGTTAAACCCCAAAAAGTTATGAAAAAGTTACAGAAAGGTTATACTTAAAAAAAGTTATAACTACAAAAAGTTATAACTGTAAAAAGTTATACCTATTAATAAACACTTTTGTAAAAGTTATTATACACTTTATGTTAACCCGTTGTAGATTTACTCAATTATAAGCTTTTAAAAAGCTACTCATTAAAATTCATCAAAAAGATTTTTGAAATTCATACAAAAAAGATTATTTTAAAAAATATTATAAGCACTCACAATTTTACTTTTATATTTAAAACATGATTAAGACATGATTAAGACATGATTAAGACATGATAAAGATAGTTTGGCTCATTGTCAAATACAACTGAATAAATGAATACACATGCATGTTTTTAAGTCTACCTTATTTTTCATCATGCCGTCATCAACAGATTGAAATTTCTGTGGTTGTTTTACAGAATACATGTACATTTTTTTTTTAACATATAGCAATTAATTTCTTTGGAAAGTTACCTAGTACACTGCATTTTACTGTTGCTAATTTGTATAAATAGTCATCACTTTCTAAATATTAACTCCCTATTTTTTATTATCTAGCTGTACTTAAAAAAAAGAACGGTTCTAAACAGTGATTTCAGTCACAGTTCTTAGCTGCATACCACCCCAGTCTTTACACAGTTATCCTTGCAAGTGCACAGTTGCGGTTTTTATCTTTATTATTTGAAGATAGGCTGCACTGGAAGTAGCCCGAGTTAGTTGAGAGACTGGGCCATCCCTTGACAGGCCACACTGGTAGTAAGCCAAGTTTGTTGAAGGACTTGGCTATCCCTCGACAGGCCGCACTGGTAGTAAGCCGAGCTAGTTGATCGACTTGGTCATCCCTTGACAGGCAGTACTGGTAGTAAGCCGAGCTAGTTGATGGACTTAGTCATCCCTTGACAAGCTGCACTAGTAGTTGGCGGAGCTCCTTGAAGAATTTGGCCACCCCTTGACAGGCAGTACTAGTAGTAGACCGAGCTAGTTGACAGACTTGGCCGTTTTTGACAGGCTGCACTTGAAATCAACTGAGCTAGTTGGTGGACTAGACCACCCCTTGAAAGGAGACACTGATAGTTGGTCTAGCTATAGTTGATGGAATTAGCAACCCCTTGATAGGCTGCACTTGTAATCAGTCGAGCTGGTTATAGTTACTTTGCCGCCCCTTTAAAGGCTGCAATGGATAGTCAGCCAAGCTGGCAGAGGGACTTGGCTGGTGGTCTGCGCCCATCATTTAGGGACTTGGCCACCCCTTGACAGGCTGCACTGGTAGTCAGACGAGCTGCATGGTCAGGGGTCTTGGCTGGTGCTACATTTCATCCATAACCTGGAAACAAGACTAATTAAAGCTTTATACTTACAGAAATTAGTTTAGATTGATAGATTTATTGAATTTTGAAATGAAGAAAAAATTATTTACTTCACCTTAAACATGTAATATTTTGAAGAATTTCACTCCAGGTCAGGACAGAAGTGAGATGCTTATAAAACATGTCAAGTATCAGTATTTTGATTTAATAAAGAAAAATCAGAAAATTAATCTTAATTATTCATTTAATTACATTAATGTTGCAGTTTGATCATGCTATGATCATGCTGATGTATACAAGGTTTCACAATATTATAACAGTTCAGGGAATCTATAAACAATTTAGGGAACATGTAAATATGACAAAAAACAACCTATTTTATTAATATACTAAATGCTGAAAAATATTATGCGTTTCAAATACTTTCAGTTTGTTTACTTCAGTCTTTGTCATTCGACATACCAATCAAAACAATCAAGAAATCAAAGATTCACAAGCCTAGAATTTTGTTCACTCCCAATATTTCCTCTTTTTGGAATGTCCTTCCAGAGGTACTAAGTATTTTCCACCAAAATCATTAAAATGTTAGCATAAATATCGCCTTACCAACTGGTTTTATCTCCATTTTTCTATCAACACTTTCAACATCCAAACATTCAAATCGTCCATGAAAAAATCAGCGCTCTGTTGTTGACCAATCATAGACCTCAAAAACGTCAAGTGATGGAAAAATGAAATAAATAATTCATAATTAATTTATTTTAAATTTAAATAAACATAATTGTGTCATTTAAAACTTAATTTAAATTTTAAAAAGCCAGTTGGTGTTAAAATTTTTAATTTAAAGTATCAACAAAACGGACATCGGAGGCTGCCATATTTTTTTCGTCGCCGCCATTTTGAATTTAATATTTGTTTATTTGTGAAAATAATTATTATAACTGGGTTATTTAATCATGCAAACATTAAAATCTATATGTACTAGTCTTCTGCTTAAATCTTAATATAACTGGCAGTCTTTGATCCTAACATTGTAATATCTGTTCTACATGAACATGCACATACTCTTTGCTGTTGTTTATCTTTATGGCCACCCATATTACGACTGATTTTCTTCAGATTTCAAACAACCTGTGTTGAATTGTACCAATGCGTAATACACAAATTAAGCTGAAATTTACGAAGTGTTGGCCACAAGGTCACCTAGTACAAACACCTGTGTCACAGTAGACAATAGGGAAATTACACTGTATTGCTTACAAAGAAAAATCCATTCAAAATTCACACGACTTCATGAGATTGTGACACGATAGCAGTGTTATTCTTCGAAGTTTACTGTTCTCTATTAGAAATACAGAACGGGACTGTGGTGGGCGGAGCTACTTTCTGTTCTGTATTAGCCCTGTATACAGTATTGTATTTGCCAACTATTCTGTATGTAAAATACAGCACGGTCTAAAAATAAATCTGATTCAATTTAGCAAAAGCACGTACAAATAGTAAATGCTGATGTTTTCCTATTATACATTTTGGAGAAATACCCGGTATTTTCCTGAGGATGTAAAATCTCAAAATTTCTCAATCACTTTTAAAAAACTTATTCCGCACAGAATCTACACGTAATTTCGATCCAAACGAAACGGAAAATTCGCAATAACGGAAAACATCCTCTACACGTAATTTCGATCCAAACGAAACGGAAAATTCTCAATAACGGAAAACATCCACCCTCCTCGTGCAAAATCATTCAAGTCCATTTTTTCCCGCATTTTTATTTTTTAAAATCCTTATCGCTGACGACAGCCACACGTCTCTTTCACTTCGTTTTTAATGTCGCAATTCAATTAGAAAATAAAAATCCGTGACATCAAAGACCATCGAAGAATTTTCTTTAAATCCTGTTTTTGTAAATCTAGTTAAACCGGAATTTTAAGACCACTGAAATATATAACAATCTCCATCTACAATAGATCACAACAATGACGGTTAAATCCTCCACCTTATCCATTAAAACTGACTATCACTCGATTACGCCTACCCCGTAAATATTTTCAAAACTAATCTGACCGAGTTTTACGTTTTCTGTGGAAATATATATATACTGCGAATGCGCACTTCCCGTCGGGGCCTCATCTACAGAACTCTGGCGGAAGGATGCTGCAAATTCATAAAGTGGGTGGAGTTACTTTTGATTCATCGTGTCACAAATCATTTAGAGAACTCGACAGGTTCTGTATCGTAGATACAGATTTGGGGGTGGAGAATCGTGCTACGCACTCGTTCACCCCCAAATTTGTATCTACGATACAGAACCGTCTCATTCTCAAAATAATACTAACAACATTTTACTGTTTATATCTCTTGCAGTACATTTATATTTCCCCAGAATTATGGAATATTTATTCAAAAATGTACATGCTTTATTATAATTTACAAGACAAACATTAAGTTTCATCAGGGTCTCAATAAATACGTTTTTCCTGAGAGTTAGAGAGAGAGAGAGAGAGAAATTAATTATTCCCAACTTTAGTTGAAACTAACATGACAAATATCAATTTATATAGACAATAATATTTATTACACACACATAATACAAACCCTCACACACCATAAAGAGAAATACCCCTGCGAAATAATCAAGAATAATTCTTGAACTTTTAAGAAAAGTTCATGAATTATATTCTTGAATCTGCTCATGAATTGTTTATGAAGATCCCATGAAGTTAAAATTGGACACTCATGATTTCATGGATTTTATTCATGAAAACCAAGTTCAAGAATATTCAAGAATAATTTGTTGTTCATGAACGAACGTAGATTTTTTAATTGCCTGCAAAATGATCAAGAATAATTCTTAAACTTTCAAGAAAAGTTCATGAATTATATTCTTGAACCTTCAAGAAAAGTTTATGAATTATATTAAGAAATTCAATGCATTTTCATGAACTATTCATGAATAATTTCGAAAAGTTATTTAGGAATGTTCATGAACTATTCTTGAATGTTCTTGCTTCTTTGTAAACAAAAATGTAATAAGTCATGCAAAATGAAAAACTGTAAAAGAAACTATTCTATAATATAGCAACTTGAAAGATTTCACAGAATTTTTGTTTTCCATTCGTGGTAACAGAATCTTTGTTTAAGTAAACAACTCTGATAAGTGATGAAGATAATAAATGAATTAGGTAGATCATTCCTGGTAAAATTATGAAAAATTTCAATTCAAACGCGACTGTTTGCAGAATCCTTAACCTTATTTGGTCAAGAGGAGAGCGAGTTCCTTACTCAGCATATTTCAAAGTGTGTTTTTATGCCTAAAATGGAATAATTTTTTTATCCAAGTCTGGCAGAAAAGTGTGTTCAGCAATTAGGGCATCAGCTAAAAGGGCTTTCAAGGATTTTGAGCAGAGGTGGTCAATTAAAAAATTCTTATTGGCTTTCCCTATGGAATTTCCAGAATTTCATGTTTTGGATCCTTTGATCGAATACTGTTCATATTTTTATTTCTTTCTTTTGTTTTTCTTCAAGAGCCTGAATTTTTTTGCAGCCATTGTTTTTTATCTTTTGATCTCAACTCATCAACATTACCTGTGAACTGCTTCTCTTTTCCCTACAAGAACAAAGATTTTCAGAAAATGCTCATGAATGTGAAAACTTAAGACTTAATTTTATTTTCTGCATATTTGTTTCATTTAATTCTGCATCATAGGCACTGTCATATATTAAAGCATTCTGAGCGGGAGTTTAGCCTGTTTCCCTTGCCCGCCATGTTGTAGCCCGAATGTAGGTGAACAGGATTATGAATGTTTTGAGCCTCAATCTTTAATTATTGAATGTAACGTAATTTGGTTGGATCCCTACTCATAACAAAGTTTGGCAAAATTTTCATAAAAAAAGACATAACTTTTACAAATAGACAATAACATCTACAGACAGATATCTCACACATTCAGCGATTGCTTCCATTGTTTTGTAACTCACCACTAATATCTGCAGTTATGAATTAAATTGATCCTCTGGATATTCCTTCTTTGTATTCAATTATTTTTTTCAAAGGTTGACAAGGGATAACTATACGCTAATTACCATCCACTCTACCGATTTACTTTTCAACGTCTCGCGCGTTTCAAAATTTGCGCCTTTTAAAAAGTGTAATGCAGAGCTAATTAAGAAATAGCTTCGAATTGCCAAGATTTTTGTTTAACAAAAAAAAAAAAAAAAAAAAAAAAACACTCTCTGAATAATTTTCCACTGAAATTATTTTTTTAAAAATTAATATAAGTTATATCATTTAATGAATTGGAATTTTTTTTACATCATACATGTAGAGCCATAGTTTCGTATTTTCATTACAAGTATGGCCGCCGCCATACCATGAGGAGGACAACAAATATCTCTTTGGACTACTCGCCCTCAAACTGAGTACCCTGAGCTATGAAGGTGTATATATAGGAGAATAGACTACAAAATACGAATGTGGATCATGTCATAGATACTTCACAACCATGTAGTCTGTGCTGTATCATTTACACACGATGGACAGAAAAATGTTTCTTTAACTGCATCAAAATATAAAGCGTTTCGACCCAAGAATAGTACAGTACAGTACGGACAAGAAATATAATTTTTTAGTTGTTAATAAATTTATGATACGTTTTTACGAAGATTATGAAATTTTTCCTAGACTGTAAGTCTGTTTCATTTTCTTACAACAGTAACAACTTGTTTAAGTTTGACAAATAGAGAAAATTCGGTCGAACAACGTGAAAAATATTATTTAAAGCACAATATAGCTGGCCAATTCAAATGATGAAGAAACATTAGTAATTCAATAAGAGAAAAAAATGCTGTCAATGATGATGCAGTGTTTGTTCAATTACAATCATAATTTAATTATAATCTCCCTTCTAGACAGAGTTTTATTATCCTGAAGAATGTAAGTTATCAATTACATAGAGTAGGAAATAGTGATTTTAACCTCTTATGTTTTCCTACTCGACTCTGATCCCATACTTTCAAAATCAAAACAATAGGATGTTATTAATTATACCAGGGGCTTGTTCAACAATGCATATGCATGCAAAAGTTGTATTATGGGAGTAATGAGTGTTTTCTGGCGATCGTTTGTGACAATTATTTTACATTTTTAGTCTTCATGAACATTCATTACCTTGACCTGTTAAGTTTCTTTTCTTTAAACTGAAAATTACCAATATTCATATTTGTTCATCATTTGATCATGAACTACAATATATGAATTTATTCATGAACAAAATTCATGAACTGTCTTTACGAACCAGTCATGAATCTGTTATGAATAAATAATGAATTTCTTGAATGTTTCATAAAAGTTCCTAAAATTATGAATTTCATCTCGCAGAGAGAGAGAGAGAGAGAGAGAGAGAGAGAGAGAGAGAGAGAGAGAGAGAGAGAGAGAGAGATTTTCAGATGTAATATACAAGATTTTATTTCACATCCCTTCTGTTGAACTTTACATGACTGTGGACAGCATATTCAATATGAATGAGAAATCGATCAATGGTGGTAAACAATAACATTGTCTAAGAGCCCTGGCAGTCCCTTTTTTTCTTAAAAAAATTATCTATTTATTACTTTTGAATTTTCCCTCTGATGAGCAACAGGAATTGTTTTCTGCTGCAGTGTTTGGAAAAAAAAACATTTTAAACATGATCAAAATTCATTCAAATTAACACTTAGTTATAATGTTATTTTTGAAAAAAAAAGTCAGAGTGTCAAGTAGTATCCATTAATTAACCCCTAAATGCCTAAAGCTTGTACATTTATACTTGTTATGCTTGAAAATGGCTTAGTCCAGAAAAGTTACATTTTAGTTATACATGAAAATGACGAAGTCCAAAAAAGTTACATTTTAGTTATACATGAAAATGACGGAAGTCCAAAAAAGTTACATTTTAGTTATACATGAAATTAGCAAAGTCCAAAAACGTTACGTTATAGTTATAACTTTTTTGTACCTCAGAGCCTAGGAATAACTAAGTTATACTTTAGTTATAACTTTTTTCGGTATGGAATACATTATAAGTGATTATTTATTAATTTTAGTGAGTAAAATTCGCTATAAAAAGTGCACTGCATGAAAAAAAGCAAAAGGTTTTAGATTTTTCTGGTCGCATGTTTATTGCCAAGATGACTGTTTAAATGTGTATGTAGACGTAGCACACACACATTTAAAAACATTTAGTATATTTTTGACAGTCATGACAATAAAGCAGTAAATTTTTGAATAAATCCTGTGTTTTACATGTTTTACCACCTACGAATTTATATTTTTTTTCAATAACAAGTGCTCCGGTATCAGCTGGGTAATTTCCAGTAATATCTGCATTTTCAATTTGCTTGTGGTTGCCAACTTAGTGTAAAAGCTCACTTTTGACTAAAACATGGAGAAAAGGATTTTTAATGCACTGAAAAGTTGCACAGAACAAACACCGAAAATGGAAAATACTGTGAATAGAAAGTCAGCAGAATAACATGTAGGATAAAATGAAATAGTGTGCACCATCAACAATATACATGTACCATCTTCGAAAGGAATATATCACATGCTAAATAATGATTTTTATATAGCCTGTTTGTTTGTTTGTTTGTTTTTTTTGGTTCAAGAAGTCAACAACGGTTTTTGACAATCAAATACGGTATGGCTATTCGCTAGGCCGTTGGATGCTTTCCAACTTGTATAGGCAAAAGGATACCGCACGGGAGTGGGCAGGTCCTAATCAATTAATTAAAATACTTCTTTTATAAAATGAAACCTGTGATTCAAATTGTTTTATTTTTAAATCAAACAGTGTCATCACTCAACGCAACGCTATTTTGGTTTCAGTGTATACTTTCAAGCAAGATTTGCAATAATATAGATCAAGACAGCATTAAAAAGATTTGAACACCTTTGTTATTTGTAGATCACAACCGTCTTCAGTGGAGAATTTACTGGAAGTGCAAGTGATGAAATAAGATTTCTCTGTCTACAAACAGTGTATGCCACTGTGAATCGTAAACCCTACACGTTCTTGCATAATAATACCACACTTTGTGATGGTGGAACTCAATCAAGTGTATCAGTTTTAAGCATCAAAGGGATTGATGCTGGAAACAAATGCGCTGACAATATGGTACTTATTAAACTCAATTCAGGGAGTGGTGAACAGTGTGGTGAGTAACTATTACAGATGATACAATACAATATTAAATATATAATGATATAATATTGATACAATATTTAATATGTGTACAAAATGACAGCATTTACATTTGAAATGTACAGCGCTATGACAAAAGTATTCGTGATTTTTCAAAATGGCAGACGTAAACACGATGCGCTTTGTAAAAAATAAACAATAAAATGTGAAACAAATAACAGACTAACCTTTATTAATACTTAATGAGGTGTCCCCTAGACTTGATTACAGCTAATAGTCGATGGGGATTGGATTCGTTTAAGGATTTTGATATAGTTTTCACTGAAGGAATTCCAGATGTGTAAAGTAGTATCGAATAACTCTTCTGGAGTCTTTATGTTTGGAGCTCAATTTTGCAGAGTTCTTTTGATTTTTAGCCATAAATTCTCTTTAATATTAATGTCCGGTGATTGAGCTGGCCATATAATTGTAGAAATATTATTTGTTGTTTGTAATCTACAATAATATGAGCTCTATGGAGTATGGACGGGAGCGTTGTCATCTTGAAAACGATAGGTTTTGTTGAGGAAATGTCGGACAATAACAGGCCAAAGTTGATCTTCTTAAATGCTTATGTATTTTACTGCATTAATATTTCCATTGATCATGCAAAGTGTACTGACCCCATGGTAGGTAATGCATCCCCACACCATTACCGAAAGCCTTTTCTGCCGAGGGGGACACATGCATTGGGGCAAGTACGATTCTTTAGATGTTCTCCACACATACACTCTATGATTCTCTCCTTAAAGAAAAGGGTTTCATCAGAAAATATAATTGTGTAACATGCCTTATTTTGGTGGTTTTTCACTCTTTATTTCATATGAGAAATTTAAATGGTGATGGCCTACAATATAATATGAAAAGTAATAAAATCTAACAACAATAATTATTGTGAAAATTACATTTACAATTAGCAATGCAATTGCACAAATAAATAAATTTCATTATACTCAGGCATTTGTATAAATTGTTATTATGCTAATATTATATATGCCAGTATTATATACAACAATATGCATGATCTTATTCATGGATAAAAACATACCCTAAGTAAGGGAGTAATCAAAAACCCATGGATCGTGGTTCGTCACATCTCTGTTATTAACCTAATATGATAATATAACAGACCTTCAATGCATATTCTATATTACTGATCATTATATTCTAAACTAAATTTAAAAATAACATACTTCGTAAAATAAAACTAGTTCATTGGTTTATCAAGACTACACTACTATTCCATAATATGTGATATAATAATTGTTCAAGAGAAATGATAAATTTGATCAATAATTTCTTTTGTAAGAAACAATTTCATATGTAAACAATCAGCTCGATCATTAAATATACAGAATAAACTCTTAATCTATGCTTATAAATTAATAAATTTTGCAAATAAACTCCAAAACGGGTGCACAAGAGTTCTTACTAATACTTACTCCTCTTATACTACACTACATACAAGATATGTCCGTAAACTATATTCAGATTTCACTCGGAGAGTAAGTACCGTACATAAAGTTAAAAGTCTACTTCAATTTTCTAAAAACAGCCATGGAATAGCATCAACGCGAGTATGGTGGTGTTTCCGGTTGGCGGATCTAAGCTACTGGCAAATTTCAATGAAACTGACAACAAACAATCAATTATTTATTTCATAAAATGTCATCACTGAATTATTCAATCAAAACTTGATTTAAATGATATAAAAGAAATGAGTTGTGGTTACCGATTAAAAAGCGAAAAGTGCAAATTATTATAGTTTGCAGCTAACTGTAAAGTTTCATGTTACGTCACGATCTTTTTCGTCAGATGCATCCAGTGTAAACAATTCACGTGATTGGTCAACTCAAATTATCAACATTGACACGGAAATAGTCTGTTGCACGAGCAACCAATCAGGGATAAGAAGAAAGTTCCAGTAGTAAAGCTTGCAGTGAGGAGACGTGTACAATTTACCTTGAGTGCAGCTGTCAACTAGACCGTGACGTAACGTGAAACTTTACAGTTAGCTGCAAACGATAATATTCGTCAATCACCGATCTCAATATTGACGGAAGCTTCTAGAACACCATGTTCCCTTTGCTACATTGTTTTAATCAAGAAATAATTGTAAATAATGTAATTAACGGGTCATTTGATTAAATAATTTTACAAAAAATGATGTTATATAAATTAAAATACAATAAAAACAATAGTTTGGTAAAAACGAGCAAAATACATGTATGCTTGAGCATTATCAGTAACATATTGCTACCACTAATATTTTTATTAATACAAGGATTATATAACTAGACAAATAGCAAATAATTAGTGTATAAATTGAAGATGGCATTCTGACAGTGAAGAAAGTCAGAAGTTGATGACCAGTCAAAGACAAGTGCAAATATTATATAAGTACAGGAAAGATGTATCGAAAGACTATATTATATATGTAGTACATATATGTTTTTCTTACGAGTTGATCGGTAAATATTGTATTTTCCATACTGAGAGAGCATCATGGCAACGAACCCGACCTACAATTTGTACTTTGTAATTAACTTGCTTACAACAAAAGGGAAAACTTACGAATAATTAGGGTATTGTTTAAATACAATTAAAGCTGTAGAGTTTTGTGCTTTAATAAAGACATTTCAGTTTTCTCTATAAAAAGTCTTTTGTCTCAATTACTCGGCCTATTCAAAGGGGTGGGGGTGGGGGGAAGCTAATTTTTTCAACAGGGGTACTTGGATTTTGGTTTATGAATATGTACATGTATTTACTTTATGACCTTTTTACTTATCGATAAGGGTACATATATAATTATAAACCAAGACCCAATTACATGTGAATTTTTACCCCTCCCCCCAAAAATCATTTTATTTGTAAATTGTGTATATTCGATGCTTTTATCCTTCACGAAAATGAAATGAGAACATCTGAAGTGCATTATGCATAACATTTTAAGAGGTTTCACATAAACGTCAATTAAAGAAATTTTAATTTTCCAAGTTTTCACAAAAATTTGATGGAGATGGTGATGTACATCTGCTTCATGCGGGATTTTGAACAAAGTATTTCTTCCCTCTATAAGTCTGTAATCTGTCGGTAAAATCTACAGTTTAAAACTAATATATATTTAATTTTCTGTTGTAAATGGTAACTATACATAAATTCAATTTCCCGCGCTTGCGCGGGTGTTTATTTAGTATACTATAAATCAAACATGATTTTACAGGATACTGAATAGACAAATACTCACATGCCTTGATAAAACTTCTATGAAGATAAACTGTAATTTATTTGAAATTTCTAATGCTTCTAGGTAGCAGTGTTTTCAAAGCGCAATATGGCGTGTCTTATTATGAACAATCGACAATTCAAACAAAGGAATAAAAATCATTACATGAAAGAAACATTATTATTTCATTATTTTCTTATTCATTTTATTTTGAGATGGACATTTAAAATAAGGAACTTACATCAATCCAAGAATAATTTTAACATAAAATATTTATTGAAATAAGATTTAATTAATATCATGGCTATATTTAAATGATTTACGATTCAATGAGTCATATCACTCCGTGGTCTAGCTGATAGGCAGTTCGCCTCATTACGGGAGTTTCGAGATTGTAACTCTCCTACGATAGAGGTGCAAAAAGTATCCATTTCAGCATGGAGGTGGGACAGGATGTTCTGTATACAAACGTGCACAAATAAATGAACGATGTTTATGGGTTTTAAAATTTATTAACTGTTGTAGAAAGATAATAATGTTAAGCAGTGATGCATTTGATGATTTTATCAAGCTCAACTATGCATATTTACAAATCTACTTTCAATTATAGGGTACTTGAAAACGAAAGAAACGGCATCGTCTTTACGAAAGCTATCCAATTTTCTTGATTGTACAAACATTTTCTAAAAAGTTAGTGTTTTTTTTTAAGTTATAATAAGGAAAAGAATCAATTTGTCATTTAGATTGCCGACGTGCAATGATCAGATGTATATGTACCGTATTTATTAGAGGTCCATCATATCTCTTCCCTTGTCAGAAAAGTCTCACATCCACTGATATTTTCTTTTTTGCTACGATTTTTTTTTGCTTTAAAAATGACGCCTTTACATTAATTTGGTTATTCTCTAGTTGTGGAGTGCATCCTGACAATCGTGTAGTTATGATAAACCAGTATATCGATAATGCAATGTATCCAATATATAAATAACTGTCCAAACAAAACCCCTCCTCAACGAAAGAGTGCAACAAGGGAGATAATCTCGAAACTTACGTATTCAAAGGACCACGGTTCAAATCCAACCATGGTAACAATTTTTTTTACCAAATATTATTTTGTTAAATATGTATTATAATCTTCGTATGTAAAACACATTAAAACTATTTCACCATATCACAATAGTGTTCCAATAATTACTCACCGTGAGTTTTCTTTTCTCTAAACACCAGGCAACACGCCTTTTTCTGTTGATCTCGGGAACCACCTATTTTTTTCTAACAACTCTGCTTAAAATCGTGATCACGCAAAAATCTTTTGGACTGTTCGTGGATGAACAAAGTCATTAACATCCCTGCTTTCATTAAATTCATTAGTAATGTCATATAAAACCCGTCCTCTTTTAGTGTTAGTATGTCTAATAATCCAGTTCGTTTTGACAGCTTCCGAGAGCGTCCTTTTCTTTTCAAAGTTCTGACTTCACTAGATGACAAATCTTTTCTCCAAATAGAACTGATGGTTGACTCAGGTATTTGTAATAAATTCACAATTACTGATGTTTTTTGCCCGTCCTTTTTCATGTCCACAATTTATTTTTTGACATCATTTGATATTTCTGTAGATTTCCTACCCATCCTTATCCCTGTTTGTTTACATAAAATTCAAGACAGCAGACGATAAAAATACTTACATTTAACGTCACTTCCGATGTGAAGACAACTCTGTAAAGATTTGATGTGTCAACAAGGCATTAATTAGAGTTATTGCTCATTCCCCGAGCAAAGCGCAGAGTGAGAAAGATGCCATTGTGTAATACTTTTGTCATAGTGCTGTAGGTTAGGTAAGACCAAGTTTGTTAGCTTTTCAAAATTAATCATTATGCCCCCCCCTTTGAAGAAGGGATGGCGTATTGCTTTGCTGCTGTCTGTCGATCGGTTTGTCTGTCGGTCCACTAAGTTTCCATTAATTCAGTTTCTTTGAACAGGTTGCAAATACTGAAATGATCGAAATTTGGTATACAGCTTTATCATGCCCCTTGGACATAGAAAAATTCCAATTATTTGCAGTTTCAATTCATTTTCTTTGCAGAGGTTGAACATATTGAAATGAAATTTGGTATACAGATTTTTCATAATAATATCTGGGTCAAGTTTTTTGGGGGGTCTGATCAAGCATTTTTGACAGAGTTATGCCCCTTGGAGGTAGAAAAATATTCAATTATTTGTTTTGAATTATAAACGTAGAATTTACTTAGAACAGCATAATGAGAGCTATAATCATTTGCTAAAGGTGTAAGTAGAAAGGAGAAAAGAAAGGACACTTGATTATAATCATTTATTTTAAAGCAATTTTGTTTTCTTTCTTTCAGTAATGTGTCCACCTGGGAGATATTTCAATGGCAGTAGCTGTGTGATGTGTGCAGATGGCCAATATCAGGACTTAGTAGGCCAGACATCTTGTAAAACCTGTCCGTATAATACTGTATCAATTGATAATAAACTTGTATGTAAAGGTAAGAAGAATTATTGTGAAAATGTGAGGCTAGCCTCAAGAAACCTTTGTTTTTGATATATGTCATTTTTTTCAATAATAAGAGAATGCTATTTAAATAATTTTGCACCTAATACTATAAAGAATAAAGAAAAAGCTTAGCGTACAAGTATACTGTAAGTCTTAAATATACACGAGAAATTTATTGTGTAATTTTGCATGAAGTAGTAGTCAAGAATTACTCGCTTTCATTTTTTCGTGGTTTTTCATGTAGAAAGTCTTCATGTACTTGCAATTTGCCATCAGCAAGGCAAATCATTAAGAAAATTAAAAATAATGTACAATATAATCCAAAATGTGATTTTGGATTGTAAACTAGGTTTTAAACCTTTTGGAGAAAAAAGAAAGAAATTTTGATTTGATTAGACTACAGTTGAAAGTTTCGATAAAAGTAATATTTATTAGGGATGACAGTTAATTAAATACAGAATTTCCAATAGGTTAACCGCAAGATGTTTCGATTGATTAATTGTTTAATCAAATCAAAACTTCTCAACATATATTTTGCATTTGTAAAGTGACATAAACACAGTTCAAGTAAACAAGGCTATAAAGGTGTTGCATGTAGAAATATTATTTAATCATTTGTGTGTGGGAACCCAGTATTATATATTGGGTCTGACTTCACAAACATATTTGCATGTGGGGATCCAAAACTGTATATTGATCTGAGGTAGGAAGTAGCAAATCGTCACATAAAATGTCACATAAAACCATATAAATAAGTTGTTAATTGCTAAGAATGTATTGATATGCATTTTACAACAATACATGGAAAATAGGTAATAAAAAATATAAAATAATGTGAATTATTCATGAAAATGTCAATAAACGATCACCTATATGACGCGACCAACAACCGTGATTTTCGTACCATTTTTAGTAATTTCAGGCAATTTTACCTTAATTTAATGGCTATATAATTAGCTCACCTGAGCCAAAGGCTCAAGTGAGCTTTTCTGATCAAATTTTGTCTGTCATCGTCGTTGTTGTTGTCGTAGGTGTCATGTCAACTTTTCACATTTTCATCTTCTCCTCAAGAACCACTGGACCAATTTCAACCAAACTTGCAACATAGTATCCTTGGGTGAAGGGGATTTAAGTTTATTCAAATGAAGGGCCATGCCCTCTTCCAAGGGGAGATAATTATGAATTAGTTAAAAATTGATGGCATCTTCTAAAAATCTTCTCAACAACCACTGGGCCAGGAAAGATGAAACTCATGTGGAAGCATCCTCAGGTAGTGTAAATTCAAGTTGTTCAAGTCATGACCCCCAGGGTCATAACCTGTGGGGGTAGAGTGAGGCCACAATGGGTGATCAAGGTTTTACTTAGGAATACGTAAGAAAAATCATTAAAATTCTTTACAAGAACAACAAAGCCAATTTCAGCCATGATTGATCATCAGTATAAAAGCATCAATATAAAAGAATCAAAAAAGGTAATGTAGATCCATGAGATAGCGAAGCCATTAAAGTGGATCATAGTTATGCAAAGGAATATAAAGGCTATATCAGTAAATTAAAATTTTCATCTTATAAACAGCAAAGCCATTATGTATCATATTAATTTAAAAGCATCTATAGGAAGTATAGATTTTAGTTTGTTCAAATACCACACCCCTCCCGTGAACCCACTTTTTTATTTAAACTTTTCAATGCTGAACTGATTTTTGCTTTTACCTAGCCAGTTGCTCAGTTGAGCGATGTGGCCCCAGAGCCACTTGTTTCTGACTCCTTCTTACCACTTCGGTCAAGCATGCTACATTTTATTTCAAACATCTATACAGACATGCATTTTTATCATTTAAAATAATATATAGTGAGTTTTACAAATAAATCAACTGTTACATTACAAGATAAATATACTCTTACTTCTGTTTTGATATTTATTAAATAAACATTGAAATTAAGTACATTAGCAATTCACATTTTTTCCGCCATATTTTGAAAGTAGATGTTCAAAGTCGATCCTGATATCATTTCGTGATATAACAGTATGAGGGCCTAATGTACATTCAGCTTTAAAACTTGCCTGTTTTACTTTTAATTACCAAGTAAATAAATCCAACATGTTTATTTAATTCTATTGCGTCACTATGGTTATGAAAGCACACTCTATATACCACCCCATACCAGATGATAATTTAAATGATTGAAGTACCTGGTGACAGATACGCATTTAGACATGGTAATTTAGTCATACAAGAAAATTCTTAGGACAATTGAATAGATTTTTAATTATGAATTTGATTCTATTTGTTACCAAATGCTTAATGAAAATCATGACACAATTTCAAATTATTAGCAACGTGCAGAATATACGAAGTTTTGTAGACTATTTTGTAAAAATATATCTTTACAGCCTTTTTATAATGATTAAAAAATTCATTCTTTTAAAGATATTCAATATTTCCCAATAATCAATTCGACTCGTGTGGATCAAACATAAATTTTATTACCAAACATGACAATTTTATCCATAATATACAAGCATTTACAGTTAAAAATATTTATTGAAAAGTGGAAACCGAGAGTATATGGTATAAAATAAATTCCACATACATGTTAAATATTTTCAGCATTGTATATTTAAACAATGCAGAAAGTACACAACCTGTATTAAAGACCATCTATCATATGTGACCTTTTTGCTTTCTCCGTTGGAAGTAATGTTATAATACAGGTTTGACTGTATTATTTCATTTTATTAGCTTTATGTCCACCTGGTTTCACTTCAAGTGATGGGATTACAGAGTGTAAGCCATGTGGTAGAGATGAATACTGGGTGAATGCAACCAACTGTGAAAATTGTCCAGCTGGTTATAAGACAGATGTACAGAATGGTGTCCCTGATGTTCGTGGATGCAAAGGTAAATTGTTCAAATAAACAACTACAGGTGATAAAAGGATTTTTAGGTCACCTGAGCAAACTCAGGTGACTTATTGCTATCTGTTTTCGTCTGTCGTCGTGCGGTGTGTGTCGTGTGTTAACATTTGAACATTTTCAGCTTCTCAGCAACTGCTCAACCAGTTTCAACCAATTTTGGCATAAAGCATCTAAGGGTGAAGGGGAACAAAAATTGTGAATTTTGTCCCTGCCACCATGGGCCTGAGGGGTGGGGCCAAAACCACTAAAATTAATGCAATCTTTAAACAATCTTTTTTTACACCTGGACATTGAGTAGTCAATCTGCTGGTATGATTGGAATCAGCAGTGAGTCTTCTACCAAAAGTGTAAAATTCATGGCCCCAGGATCAGGGGTTCTAGTGGTAGGGTGGGGCTAGATAGATTATATAGTGAAAAAGCATTAAAGCATTATTTCTTTGAAAACCTTCTTCTCTGCACCTGGGCATTAAATAAACTAACCAAGAACATAGTTATTTTGAATAAGGCTGCATCTTTCAAAATTGTGAATTTTATGGTCCCTGCCCCCATGGGCCTGAGGGGTGGGGCCGAAACCACTAAAATTAATGCAATCTTTAAAAAATCATTTTTACACCTGGACATTGAGTAGTCAATCTGTTGGTATGATTGGAATAAGCATTGAGTCTTCTACATAAAGTGAAAAATTCATGGCCCCAGGGTCAGGGATTCTAGTGCTAGGGTGGTGCTAGATAGATTATATAGTGAAAAAGCATTATTTCTTCGAAAACCTTCTTCTCTGCTTCTGGGCATTAAATAAACCAACCAAGAACACAGTTATTTTGAATAAGGCTGCATCTTTCAAAATTGTGGATTTTATGGCCCCAGGGTCAGGGGCTCTGGTGTTAGGGCTGGGCTCTATTGATACAGACCCTAAATTGTGCTACTTCACCTCAGAAACGAACCGAACCGCACCGTACAAGAAATTAACTGTACCGTTCACAAAATGAACCGTTCTGTGCACAAAGAGTACCATACCGTGCACAAAGCGAACTGTTCTGTTCACAAAGTGTACCGTAATGTTCACAAAGCGAACCGTTCAACAAAGCAAACCATTCCGTTCACAAAGCGTACCATACCGTTCACAAAGTGTACCGTACCTTGCAAGAAACGAACGATACCGTTCATTGGTTAATTATGCAAACCAAGCCCCCGATGATTTTCGAACTGTGCAATGACCAAAAAAGTCATTTTGGTTTATTTCTCGCAATGGAGCCTGTGAAAGGAGGACGGAGGTTGTCCCTGACTGTTCGAAACACTATTATCAAGTATATCATTAGCTGCAGATCGGTAGCGTTATGGTTTTATCTATTTTTCTTTGACCATAATGCTACAGATCCCGATATGATACAGATATATATATTTAAGCACTAAAAATGACCAACGACACGAACAATAAAAATTGTCAAATTTTCGGGACGCCCTGTCCATTCCTCAGGACAAAGAAAAAAGTTTAAAAGTCATAAGAACAAAGGAAAGAGAGAAACAAAACTAGCACTAGCACTTAACTACTAAACGCTATATATTTACAAACTTAGCTACATGTTGAATTGGAAATTTTTAAAAACACTATTAAAGAAAGAAATCCGGACCGCTATGAAATACGTCCGGTCTAGCGGGTATACTCGGGTGAAGTGCGATTTACATAATTGAACGAATTAATTATGCTAATTAATTACGACAATAAGTAAATCGTACATTGTTTCATTCTCTCAAAATGAGGAACTGTACTTGATAAAGAGTAATCAAAGAAAAATAATATAGCAGGGATTTTTTAACATATGAATTATAATCTATTATAAATTTAGAAATATTTTAGGACTTATAATCGTGAAAAAATAATTAACAAAGGCGTAAGCAATACATAGTTATGTGGGTTGTTCGAGAGTTGGTGACGCAAATTAACTGTAGAGTTAACACTAAATTGAGAGAATAATCTTGTTTAGTATCATCAGAAATTGGGTCTAGTTTACGTTCATTCTGGTGAAGTCATTCAGTTTGTTAATACCATTAGGGCGGAATGACTTCAATCTGTGCATCCAGAACTTTTCTTTGCTTTTTCTCTGAGCGTCTGTCCATCTTGGGTTATGGTCAGTCACCACTAATGTAATGTCCTCCCATTTGTGACCCTCAAGGTTGAAATGTTCCCCAACGGGTTCATTGAGTTTTTTGGTTCTAATGGTCGAACGGTGGTTATTGACTCTCCTGCGGATATCTCCTGTTTCATCAATATACTGTTTGGAGCAAACTTTGCAACTGATGAGATAAATGCAGTTGTCAGTATGACAGGACAAATTCCCTAGTATTTTGTAGCTGCGGCCTGTAACAGGGCTGTTAAAACTGTGTCAGTGCTGTGCTTACAAAGAAGACATCTTCTGTCAGAGCAAGTTTTAAAGCCCCCGTTAGGTAATGGGTTGTCCAGTCTGGTTCTTACTACCATGTCCTTTAGGTTTCTTGGGCGTCTGTATGCAGCCAATGGGGGTTCCTTAAAGACCTCTGCCATTCGTTTGTTTGAATGGAGAATTGGTAGGTTCTTTTGAAGGATACCCCTAAGGTTCTTAAGGACGGGATGGTATGTTGTTACCAGAGGGACCCTGCCGCTATTGTCTTTCTCCTTATAGCATAATAGGTTTTGCTTGTCATGTCCCGACATCTCATCAATAGCTGTTTGTACGGTGCGGGCATTGTAGCCTCTTTTGCATAAGTGGGACTTAAGAAGACCACTTTGCTCCTGATATAAGGCAGGGGACGAACAGATGCGTCGAATTCTGGTGGGTAGACCCTTACGCACTCCCTTAAAAGTGTGTGGGGGATGACAGCTAGTGGGCATAAGATATAGGTGGGAGTCTGTGGGTTTGGTGTGGAGACTGAATTCGATTTCACCATCAATCAGGGTAGATGTGGTATCTAGGAATACGTTTTTCGAATTAGATACGTCTACTGTAAATTTGATCGACTGATGAAAGGTGTTGGCAAACGTAATAAATGCCTCGAGGCTCTCGCGACATTCCACCCACTTCATCTCTATATCGTCAATGAAACGAAACCAGCTATGGGGCCTAAATGGTGCTTGAAGTAACAAGTTGCGTTCCAGTCTGCCCATGAAGACATTGGCATGAGACGGTGCCATTTTCGAACACATACATGTAACAGTGCCATTAACCTGCAGGTAATGTTCTCCATTAAACATGAAGTTGTTGAACTTAAGAACATGTTCAAGGAGCTTGGCAAGGGACTCGGTAGAAGGAATTTGTATGGATCCACTATCCCAGACTTCTCTACAGGCTTCGATACCCTCATCGTACATGACATTAGTGGTGATTGACCATAACCCAAGATGGACAGACGCTCAGAGAAAAAGCAAAGAAAAGTTCTGGATGCACAGATTGAAGTCATTCCGCCCTAATGGTATTAACAAACTGAATGACTTCACCAGAATGAACGTAAACTAGACCCAATTCCTGATGATACTAAACAAGATTATTCTCTCAATTGAGTGTTAACTCTACAGTTAATTTGCGTCATCACCAACTCTCGAACAATCCACATAACTATGTATTGCTTACGCCTTTGTTAATTTATTTTTCACGATTATAAGTCCTAAAATATTTCAAAATTTATAATAGATTATAATTCATATGTTAAAATATCCCTGCTATATTATTTTTCTTTGATAGTTCTTTATCAAGGATAGTTAAACCATTTTGAGAGAATGAAACAATGTACGATTTACTGATTGTCGTAATTAATTAGCATAATTAATTCGTTCAATTATGTAAATCGCACTTCACCCGAGTATACCCGAAAGACCGGACGTATTTCATAGCGGTCCGGATTTCTTTCTTTAATAGTGTTTTTAAAAATTTCCAATTCAACATGTAGCTAAGTTTGTAAATATATAGTGTTTAGTAGTTTAGTAGTAGTGCTAGTTTTTTTCTCTTTTTCCTTTGTTCTTATGACTTTTTAACTTTTTTCTTTGTCCTGAGGAATGGACAGGGCGTCCCGAAAATTTGACAATTTTTATTGTTCGTGTCGTTGGTCATTTTTAGTGCTTTATATAAATTTCCATCCGTGACCTTGTATCTACTTAATTGGTAGATCCGACATTTAGGATATACAGTGTTGTTGGTTTTTTAGTGCTTTATATATATATATATATATATATATATATATATATATATATATATATATATATATATATATATATATATATATATATAAATCAAAATTAAATCCAAGATAAACAAACAAGTTTACGTTAAATTTTTTACACTAAGCGCTTTCGCCGTTACGGCTCTTCAGAGTGTAACAATGATAATAAAAACAATACAACTTCGTTGTTATGACGTCGTTATTATGGCGTCACAAAGGCAGCGTTATACATTGGCACAGGTAAATGTCAAAAAAGCGCCAAATGTATAGAGTTAAACACATGTACATTGTAATAAAATGGACTATTTCTTTAGAGCTAAAATGTTCAATTTACATTTAATTTAGGCTGAAATAATTTAACAAAATAATCTTCCTTGGCCCTCCGTAATTGTTCATTATCTTCTGTGATTTTATAAAATGGAAATATCAAAAAGTTTCCATTCGCACATGAATCAAAATGTTCACTGCAAGGTGTATTCCTGACGGAGGGGTCTCGTATTTGTTGTTTATGGACTCTTACACGGTCAGCTAGTTTGTTACCGGTCTGTCCAATATAGTTTTCCCCGCGTGAAGTACAAGTCATACAGTATATTAAATTTCTAGTTTTGCATGACATATTCGCATTGACGGTAAACGTTTTACCACATTTAAATGTAAACTTTTCTCCGGTTTTTAAATAAGGGCAGGTTCCACACAGGGGATCCATACATTTGGCTACAGTGCGTTTTTCCTCATCCGATGAGAATCTGGCTCTTGTTAGGAGTTTCTTTAGGTTTGGAGGTTGGCGTCGGCTATAGATGATGCTCTTCGGGTCAATTAATTCCTTCAAATTTTGGGATTGCTGTAAAATAGGAAAAACTGTTTTACGGAGTTATATATATTAAGGTTCCGTGGGTTATGGGTAACGACCAGCGGGATTTCCTTATTGTTTTCCTGGCGTCCTCGTCTAGTAGAACGGAGATCTGCAGTCGGTATTGACTTGGCCTTTTCAATTGCTATATCTATTAAGTCGTTAGGATATTTTTGTCTGAGCAAAAATGATTTTAATTCCTGTAGACGGCCATTTCTTCTGGTTTCATCTATGACAATGGTACAAACACGTCTTGCCATATTAAAAGGTATGTTACGTTTAACGTGTGACGGGTGGCAAGAATCTATATCTACATCTACATCCTCCTATTAAATTTACCTTGGTAAAGAGCAGGTTAGAACTACCCTTTTTGGATATTCTTATAATTAAGGAGGGTCGCAAAATCATAACAGATTTATACTACAAGAAAACGGATTCCCACCAATATCTCGTATTTAATTCTTGCCACCCGTCACACGTTAAACGTAACATACCTTTTAATATGGCAAGACGTGTTTGTACCATTGTCATAGATGAAACCAGAAGAAATGGCCGTCTACAGGAATTAAAATCATTTTTGCTCAGACAAAAATATCCTAACGACTTAATAGATATAGCAATTGAAAAGGCCAAGTCAATACCGACTGCAGATCACCGTTCTACTAGACGAGGACGCCAGGAAAACAATAAGGAAATCCCGCTGGTCGTTACCCATAACCCACGGAACCTTAATATATATAACTCCGTAAAACAGTTTTTCCTATTTTACAGCAATCCCAAAATTTGAAGGAATTAATTGACCCGAAGAGCATCATCTATAGCCGACGCCAACCTCCAAACCTAAAGAAACTCCTAACAAGAGCCAGATTCTCATCGGATGAGGAAAAACGCACTGTAGCCAAATGTATGGATCCCCTGTGTGGAACCTGCCCTTATTTAAAAACCGGAGAAAAGTTTACATTTAAATGTGGTAAAACGTTAACCGTCAATGCGAATATGTCATGCAAAACTAGAAATTTAATATACTGTATGACTTGTACTTCACGCGGGGAAAACTATATTGGACAGACCGGTAACAAACTAGCTGACCGTGTAAGAGTCCATAAACAACAAATACGAGACCCCTCCGTCAGGAATACACCTTACAGTGAACATTTTGATTCATGTGCGAATGGAAACTTTTTGATATTTCCATTTTATAAAATCACAGAAGATAATGAACAATTACGGAGGGCCAAGGAAGATTATTTTGTTAAATTATTTCAGCCTAAATTAAATGTAAATTGAACATTTTAGCTCTAAAGAAATAGTCCATTTTATTACAATGTACATGTGTTTAACTCTATACATTTGGCGCTTTTTTGACATTTACCTGTGCCAATGTATAACGCTGCCTTTGTGACGTCATAATAACGACGTCATAACAACGAAGTTGCATTGTTTTTATTATCATTGTTACACTCTGAAGAGCCGTAACGGCGAAAGCGCTTAGTGTAAAAAATTAAACGTAAACTTGTTTGTTTATCTTGGATTTCATTTTGATTTATAACTTAACCTATACCATGGACCTCTACAACATTTTCCCTATATATATATATATATATATATATATATATATATATATATATATATATATATATATATATATATATATATATATATAGGTAAATCTTTTTAAAAAAGAAACACGAAAACCTTTAGTTTAGCTTAAGCGCTTTCATTTCAAATCTTCAGAAGCTTTATAATACGTAACATAGCAACATAACGTCATAATAAGCGGAACATTACATACAAACGTCTATTGTGACGTCATAGTCAAACTTTGCTGGAAAACTGTAGAATGAAAATAATAAATACAATTTTTACAATGATTATGCTCAATTGTTCAGTCTAGGTTTGAACACATGTATAAAATGTTTTTCTTTCTCACGTCTCTGAATATCACTTTCACTTGAAAGTTTGTAAAAAGGAAATATAGTGAATTGTTTATTTCCACAAGTATCCAAATGTTCACTCAGAGGGATTTGCCGATATTCCGGAGAGTTAATATGTTGTCGGTGGACACGCACCCGGGCACGCAATTGATTGCTCGTTTCCCCGATATAAAATTCTTGGCATCCAGCACACGTTATAACATATATTACATTTTTAGTGGCACAAGACATGTTTGCATTGACTGTGAATTGTCTTCCATTAAAGTCATAAGTTGATCCTTCCATTATATGTGTACACGTCCCGCAACGCGCGTCTTCACACTTCGTCACTTTGTAACTATTCTTAAAATGGGACGAAAACAGAATTCTTCTAAGATTTTTGGGCTGTCTTCTGCTGTTAATAAATTTTACATCTCTATATATTTGTTGTGTTGACCGGTCCGTTTTCAGAACGTTGTTAAGTTGGTGTACTACGGAGGTCAAATTATGATTCCTTGGATTGTGGGTATGCACAAATGGAATTATATCCGTTTTATTTTCCTGGGTATTTGTAGACAGTAATTCTGACCGTTCATATCCTTTGGCTTTCAATATCCCGTTATCTATCAGGTTTCGAGGATATCCCTGTTTTAAAAGGTATAACTTGAGTTCTTTCAGTCGGATATCTCTGGTGTTTTCGTCACTAACGATAGCACATAAACGTCTAGCCAGATTGTATGGATTTGCTGTTTTTGTGTGATGAGGGTGACAGGATCCAAAATGTAGATACTGGTGGGTGTCAGTTGATTTGTAGAAAATATCCGTCGAAAGTTTGGTATCTTCTTTAATGACAAGAACGTCAAGGAAAGGCAATTCCATATCGCTGCTTTCCATGGTAAATTTAATGTTGGAATCTAAGTCGTTTAATAATTGGTGGAAAATTGATAATCTCTCAATGTTGTCATTCCACAGAATGAAGCAGTCATCTAAAAATCGTTTCCATTTTGATGTTATAGCTTCAGCGTCCTCTTCTCCCCATAGAGTGACAACTCGTTGATGGAGTTTTTGCTCGAGGTATCCCAAAGTTAAGGTGGCATACGTGGGAGCCACTTTTGTTCCCATCACTGTTCCTTTGGTTTGAATAAAATGCTCTATTCCGAAGGCAAATGTATTGTTTTGAAGTATAATTCTTAATCCTTCTAAGATGAATTCTTGCTCAAAACGATCCTGTAGTAAGTTTGGGTATCTATCAATCCAGTATTTAACCGCTTTTATACCCAAGTCCACGGGTATATTTGTGTATAAATTCACGACGTCGAATGACACGAGTTTCGTATTAGGTTGAATATGTTCTGGTAGGTGGTTGATAAAATCTATATCATCTCTTATAAAACTAGGAACCTTTTCACAATAAGGCTTTAATAAAATGTCTAACAAGTGACTCAGTCTTTGAGTTGAACAATTAGGCCCCCCTACGATTGGCCGAAAAGAGAGATCTTCGGGATTTAGACAGCAAATATATTCTCCTCTCTGAGCCTGTATGGCGTTTTTGATTTCTGATGACTTGTGTACTTTTGGTAATCCGTAAAATTGACTCTCTTTTGTTTCAAAGTTTGTGAGATAGTCTTTCTCCTTAGCAGTTATATTTCCCGAGGATGGCCCACTGACAAGTTGTTTTATCTTTGCTAAAGTTTTTGTCTCGTGATTTGCATTAATACTCCCATAGTAGTTAGGGTCCTGTAGCATATTCAAAATCTTACGTTCGTAATATGTTTTATTCATGATGACTACTCCGCCTCCTTTGTCGGCTTCTTTGATAACGATATTTTCGTCATTATGTAAGTCATTTAAAGCTTTTTGCTCTTCTTTTGTGAGATTAGATCTAATATTCTTCTTAATATTAGGTAGGTTTATATTATCTAGGGTTTCACATACCGTATCTAGAGTTCGATTTCTTCCTCGTTTTGGAATAAAGTGGGATTTATTTCTAACCAGGTCCTCTGGTTCCTCATTTTCACTATCTTCTGTTGATTCGTCGTTATCTTCGTAAAAGTATTCCCTTAGTCTGTATATATATATATATATATATATATATATATATATATATATATATATATATATATATATATATATATATATATATATATATATATATATATAGACAATTTAAAGTACAGAGATGTATATCTAATTAAATGTTGATGTGTCAGTAGCATGATTGTGAACCCCAACTCAGCATGCTACTTGCCGTTTAGGGAACTTGCCGTTTCGGACAACACATAAAATGTTGTTGTAGAGGGTGAGCCCTATTGTCTGACTGCCCCAAAGTTCAAGTTGTTTGTTGAAATACATTCATCTGACCACTGTGGCCAAAATCTGTCATACAATAAAAAGATAAACTTTAAATGTGTTTTTGATTCTGAAAAAAAAAAATCATAAGCAATGTTGCAAATACAAGCATAGGGCTTGTGTAAGCCAATGTATATTATAGGTGTCTGGGTAGGATATCCCATAAGGCATACTGTCTTTGATAAATATATATATGTTCTTTCTTTTAATTATGTTACAGCTTTATTTTAAAGTGAATAATTATTTCATTTAATGTTTTTTCTTTTTAAAATGAATTTTTAAGCCCTCAGTATGCGTGAAAAATATGTACGGAAATATTTACATGTTCTACAGATCCATATACATAATGCCAAAGAGATCGGTGGGACGATGTTTTTTTCCTTTCAGTATTTCATTTTTCGTCCATCACTGCTGCAGTGTTAATCTATTTTTAAATTGAAACCGAGACATAGCATACAAGACTATGAAAAACACAATGACATAATAAAAACATTTAAACTTCCTAATGTATAGAAACTCGTTGATACTTAAATTAATATGAACAATAAATAAATTACATTTGTTAATAATGGAAATATAATTATATACGTGCATAAAGTACTTTAAAAGTCATAAAAAATAGACTAATTTTTAGCAGCCAATCAAGGACAAAAGCAAATATGCTCAGCCCACTTCATTTGCATACCGTTCCCCAAAGTGTACCGTTCACAAAATGAACCGTATCGTGCACAAAGCAACCCATTCCGTTCACAAAGCATACCGTACCCTTCACAATATGAACCATTCCATTCACAAAGCATACCATACAGTTCACAAAGCGTACTATTCTGTGCAAGAAGCGAACCATACCGTACACAAAACGAACCATACCGTTCACAAAGCATATTGAACCGTACCGTTCAAGTGGTGTAGTAGCACGGTTTAGGGTCTGTAATATAGTGAAAATGCATACATTCTTTGAAAAATCTTATTCTCTGCTCCTGGGTATTTAATAAACAAACCAAGTACATAGTTTAGATGAGAAAAAAATGTCTCTTCCAAAATTGTGAATTTCATTGTCCCAGGTTCGGGGGTTTTGGTGTTAGAGGGGGGACTACATTGATTCTGTAGTGAAAATACATAAATTCTTTGAAAATCTTCTCTGTTCCAGGGTATTAAACAAACTTACTAAGTACAAAGTTATAAGGAGCAAGAATGCCTTTTCTAAAATTGTTAATTTAATGGCCCCTGGGTCAGGAGTTCTGTATGTGTGTGTGTTGTGGGGGGGGGGGGGCTCTATTAATTATATAATGAAAATACATTTTAGCTCACCTGAGCTGAAAGCTCCAGTGAAGCTTTTCTGATCACCCGTTGTCCGTCGTCCGTCCGTCCGTCTGTCTAGCTGTCTGTCTGTCCATCCGTCTGTAAACTTTTCACATTTTCAACTTCTTCTCAAGAACCACTGGTCCAGTTTTAACCAAACTTGGCACAAAGTATCCTTGGGTGAAGGGAAATTTTGATTGTTAAATGCAAGGGCTTAGTCCCTTTCCAAGGGGAGATAATCAAGAAAATACAAAAATAGGGTAGGGTCATTAAAAAATCTTCTTCTCAAGAACCACCGGGCCAGAAAAGCTGAAACTTACTAGTATGTGGAAGCATCCTGGGGTAGTGTAGATTCTAAATTGTTCAAATCATGACCCCAGGGGTAGGGCGGGACCACAATAGGAAATCAAAGTTTTACATAGAAATATATAAATAGGAAAAAACTTTTAAAAAATCTTCTTCTCAAGAACCACTGGGCCAGAAAAGCTGAAACTTATGTGGAAGCATCCTGGGGAAGTATAAATTCTAAATTGTACAAATCATGACTCCCGGGGGTAGGGCGGGACCACAATAGGGAATCCAAGTTTTACGTAGAAATACTTTAAAAATCTTCTTCTGAAGAACCACTGGGCCAGAAAAGCTGAAACTTATGTGGAAGCATCCTGGAGTAGTGTAGATTCTAAATTATAGAAATCATGACCCCCAGGGGTAGGACAGAACCACAATAGGGAATCCAAGTTTTACATAGAAAGATACAGGGAAAAACTTTAAAAAATCTTCTTCTCAAGAACCACTGGGCCAGAAAAGCTGAAACTTATGTGGAAGCATCCTGGAGTAGTGTAGATTCTAAATTATAGAAATCATGACCCCCAGGGGTAGGACAGAACCACAATAGGGAATCCAAGTTTTACATAGAAAGATACAGGGAAAAACTTTAAAAAATCTTCTTCTCAAGAACCACTGGGCCAGAAAAGCTGAAACTTATGTGGAAGCATCCTGGAATAATGTTAATTCTAAATTATCCAAATCATCACACCTGGAAGAAGGGTGGGCCATAATGGGGAATTCAAGTTTTACATTGAAATATATATGGAAAAATCTTTGAAAATCTTCTGCTCAAGAATCATTGGGCCAGAAAAGCTGAAACTTATGTGAATCTTGGGGTAGTGTAGATTCTAAATTATCCAAATCATTTTTCCTATGGATAGGGCTTGGTCACAATTGCTATTACAAAGGGGGGAAATCTGATAAAGAACAGCATGGCAAAATTTTCTCAGGTGAGCCATGTGGCCCATTGGCCTCTGGATTTCTTTAAAAATCTTCTGTGCTCCTGAACATTAAATAAACTAAAAAAGTACATGGTTGTGTTTGCCTTTTTTCAATTATTGTTAACTTCATAGCCCCAGGGACAGAGGATCTGGTTTAGGGCAGGTCTAAATAGATTATACAGGGAAAATGCACTATTTCTTTGAAAATCTTCTGCTCAAGAATCATTGGGCCAGAAAAGCTGAAACTTATGTGAATCTTGGGGTAGTATAGATTCTAAATTATCCAAATCATTACCCCTGTGGATAGGGCTTGGTCACAATTGCTCTTACAAAGGGGAGAAATCTGATAAAGAATAGCATGGCCAATTTTTCTCAGGTGAGCCATGTTGCCCATTGGCCTTTTGTTTTCTTTAAAAATCTTCTGTGCTCCTGAACATTAAATAAACTAACAAAGTAAGCTAGTTATGTTTGCCTTTTTCAATATTGTTAACTTCATAGCCCCAGCGTCAGAGGATCTTGTTTAGGGCAGGTCTAAATAGATTATACAGGGAAAATGCACTATTTCTTTGAAAATCTTCTTCTCTGCTCATGGGTATTTAATAAATTAACCAAGTACAGAGTCCTGATGAGGAAGGATGCTTCTTCCCAATTTATGAATTTTAGGGCCCCAGGTTCAAGATTTCTGGTGTTAAGGAGGGGCTCTAATTGATTATACAGTGAAAATGCATGAATTCTTCGAAAATGTTTTTCTTTGCTCCTGGTGGTTATGATGCCAATGTTCTAAGGCCAAAAAAAATTAATCAATAGTTTCTCAGGCACCGCCGCATCAGGTCAAAAACAGCTGCATTGATCAATTTTATTGACATATTGAAAAGGGAAATAACTCAATTTATCATTTTTTTCAAGTTGAAAAAAAATTGAATTATTCCCCTTTTCATAAATGCTAAGATAGACGTTTTTATTAGAAAACAATATATTTCTTCTAAATTTACAATTTCAAAGAACAAAAATTAAGAATTAGTATAAAATTATGTTATCATTTCATTGAACAAATAGCTTGAAAAAATTGCAAAACCTTCTTCAAAAAAAAAAGCCTGCCTGCCGCATTGAATTTTGAATTTTTTGGCCTGAGAAACTATTCATTAATTTTTTGGCCTAGGCATATATTTATGATGAAGAAAGTGCCTTTTTCAAAATGGTTAATTTCAGGGCCCCTAGGTCAGGGGTACCGGAGGTTGGGGGTGGGGGTGGAGACTTAGTATGAAAATAAATGAATGCTTTGAAAATCTGATCATTAATTCTGATCTTCCCAATGATATCAAAGCCAATAATATTCGCTTAGCGGTTAATATTTTATTTTTATATTTTTATAGCTCCTTGTGTGCCTGGGAAGTATTCTTTGACAGGATATGAACCTTGTGAGGACTGTCCTCTTCATCATTATCAAACTGCTCAAGGACAAACACATTGTACAGAATGTCCACAGGATCAGAGAACTCTGTTGATTGGCAGTAATAGCTCTGTTGACTGTGCCACTGTTGGTATGTACAAAAATTACTTCTGGCTAAACTATTGGGGCATTACCAATTATTAAATTCTGGTTTATTGCTTCCTTCTTAGCTCACCAGAGCTGAAAGCTCAACTGAGCTTTTCTGATCACATTTTGTCCGGCGTCCGTTTGTCCATCCGTCTGTCTGTAAACTTTCACATTTTCAACTTCGCAGCACAGTTCAGGTTACAGTAAGGAGGCGGGGCCTAATTTATACGGGAAATGTTTACTATGACGTCACACAAAATATAAGGTCTTCAAAATACAACAAAATGATATGATTTGCTAAAGTACTGGATAATTGTAGACTACATAAAACTTACTATTACATGCAGTTTTGTCTTTTGTTAAATTCCACACAACAATATATAAACGATGCATCGATTGCAATGCACTTGTCAATGTGACGTCATCTCGCAAAAATGACGCAGTTTGTACATAGTGAGAGGCTGATCAAGTCAAATTTTGTACAATGAAAAATGTCTTTTGTTCTCACATAAAATGTTATTTGCATTTATTTAAAAGGCCGTATACTTGGATGCAATGTCTATATTACAATTTCGTTTATGTACTGTCCGTATATTCTCCAGATAAGTGATACTGTCGTGTGTTTGTATTCAAATTCATCGAAAAAGAAATAGAACGGCCCTAATAAATCGATTTATTGCAAGGGCATACCCTCAGTATATCTTGCCAAGTTTTTACACATTAACTCAAGAAGCATTGAGATATTTGAAAAGTGCTACGAACCTCGTGAAATCTTTCAAATAAATGAATTAGAGCTAAATTTAATGAAGTTGGCCAGCAAAATATTTAACCTGCCGTCCAACAAATTTTATTAAATTAAATTTTAGCAATCAAATAAGGGAATCTATATAGGTTCGCAGCACTTTTCACAAACTACTTATAGTGTTGAAAAAAATTATTAATTAAACTAAGATTTTTAACTTGGTTATGCCCTTGCAATATTGAAATTTATAGATGACCTCTAAACTGCAAGTTTACATGCTAAAATCATGTGACTCTGACATCAAGTGACAAGTCTAAATAAAAAAATCTACTAGTCCTAAACATGTAGATTTGAACCACATTACATTCTTTTAAATCAGTGAAGGCCTAAAAAGAATCGCCCATCCTTATAAAGTATATAAATATTTTTTTTTACAAAGATTTTAAAAAACTCGAAGTTTGATGCTGAAATTTGACTTTAGATAAATGATCAGATCTAGATCTAACATCTAATTTTTGTTAGATTGATCTTTGAATTCCCCTTTGTATAAAATTATTTTAGAAATTAACAAAAATAATATTAATAAAAATAATATTATAGAAATGAAATAAGAGAAAGAGGAAAAGTTCTCAAAATCACCACTGTTCATCTAAGTTTTTATTTTTTGTCATTTTTTAAATTTAACTTCAATTTAAAGAAAAAAAATCTCCCTCCTGGGTCTGAAAACTCCCAGGCAGCAATTCCAAATTCCAAACAATTTTTTAAGGATGGCCTCAGTGTTCAAGGGTTTATTTTTATTGTCTCCCAATATCACTGTAAGAGGGGATACTAATTTGGTTCTGTCTGTTCATCCTTCTGTCCATCTGTTTTACTGTCCATCTGTAACACTTTCATTTCAGGGCAATATCTTGAGAAGCACTTTATGTGTTCTTTAACAAATACAAATTTCATTATTTCAGTCCTCTGAAACTCCTATTAGGGGTTAAAAAGTGACCCCACATCTCATAATTTTTACATTGTACTCTGCTGAACACAAAACCGAAATCAATTTCAAAATTAGTTGAGAAATAAAAACGTTACAGGGAAAAGTCTGTTTTCAGGTTTGGACCCTTGAAATCTCTAATTTTCAAGATTTTTACTTTAAAAACCCAATGAGGTCGGAACAAGGCCAGTCATTCTATACCTTCAATTTCACATGAATATCTTGGTTACTTTTAGAGAAAACTTGAAATGCGTGATTTCAAATTTAACATAGAAATTAAGTCCCATAGACATTTTTAGAGACTCATAAAACCGGAAGTACTGCTTTGATTAACATGAAACTTACAAAGTAACTTGTATTAATTAGTTTTTAATATTTAATGCGCATTTTGTCTTTTCCGTCATTCTTAATTGTACCCAAAGCAACAAGTTGCTCGAGGTATAATGTTTTTGACCCCTCAGTCTGTCAGTCCTTTTTTTTTGTCAGCGCAACTATTCATAAACCGCTGCACAGAATTTGGTCAAACTTTGCAGATATTTAGGACACAATGTGTAGATGTGCATATTACCAAGAAATTCCGATTCCTTTATTTTATCCAGGAATTTCGGCACTTTTCAACTTAGATTTTTAGCCATATCTTGAATATAGAGATGATCAGTTTGTCAGCACAGCTCCTCATAAAACTGCTGCACAGAATTTGGTCAAACTTTGCAGATATTTAGAACACAATGTGTAGATGTGCATATCACCAGGAAATCCCGATTCCTTTATTTTTTCCAGGAGTTTCCGCACTTTTCCTCTTAGAATTTTGGCCATATCTTGAATATAGAGATGAACAGTTTGTCAGCGCAACTCCTCATAAACCGCTGCACAAAATTTTGTAAAACTTTGCAATTATTTAGTACACAGTGTGTGGATGTGTATATTACCACGAAATTCTAATTTCTTAATTTTTCCAGGAATTTCGGCACTTTTTAGGTCACCTGAGTAAACTCAGTTGACCTATTGCTATCCGTTTTCGTCCATCGTCGTGTGTCGTCCGTCGTGCGCCATGCGTTAACATTTGAACATTTTCAGCTTCCTCTCTGCAACCACTCAACCAATTTCAACCAACTTTGGCAAAAAGCATTTGCGTGTGGATGGGAATAAAAATTGTGAATTTCATGGTCCCTGCCCCCCTAAGGCCTGAGGGATGGGACCAAAACCACTAAAATTAATGCAATCTTTAAAAATCTCCTGGACATCAAGTAGACAAACTGTTGGCATGATTGTAATAAACATTGAGTCCTCTACCAAAATTGTGAAATTCAAGGCCCCATGGTCAGTGGTTCTAGTGCTAGGGCGGGGCTAAATAGATTATATAGGGAAAATACATTATTTCTTTGAAAATTTTTGTCTCTGCTCCTGGGCATTAAATAACCAAGTATATAGTTATGTTGAACAAGACTGCCTCTTCCAAAATTGTTAATTTCATGACCCCTGGTTCAGGGGTTCTGGTGTTAGGGTGGGAATCTATTGATGATGTAGTGAAAATGCATTATTTCTTTGAAAATCATCTTCTCTGCTTCTGGGTATTAAACTAGTACATAGTTATAATGAGTGAGAATGCCTCTCCCAAAATTGTGAATTTTAAGGCCCCTAGGTCAGGGGTTCTTGTTTTAGGGCAGGGTTCTATTGTTTATACTGTATAGGGGGAAAATAACTCGCGGTGTTAATATTCGCTATATTCACGGTGTTAACAAATCCGTGAATTCAAGAAACAGTGAGTAAATTTTCAATAATCTATGTTTTATTTGGAAATTTGAGAATACATCACGATAGATTTATATAGGCGTACGTGTAGTCCATGGTCATTTCAGTAATTGCGAGTAGAACTGTCATTCAATTAATTTTAATTATCACGCTTTACTTTAATTCAAATCGGCAGATTATAATTAGTGTTTGTTCAAAAGCTGTTTTAATAGCCAACGCTGCATGTTTCCTCAATCAAAACACGTAGGTCATGGGTTTTGATTACCCGTGCGTAACTAATGTTACCACGTGTATTTGTTACCTGCATTCTCATGCATATTAGTTCATGTAGTTTTTATCGACATTTTTGTTTTAAAAAATCATTCAAATATCGAACTTACTGACGAACTAAGTGTGGAAGAATATTATTTCGTAGAACTACATAAAAAGTTTTATTTCCGTCCAGTGGTTTTTCGCCGCGTTGTATGGAAGATCTCGGGTGCACATGCACTCATCATAATAGCATATAGGAAAGTCATTTAACGTACTTGTGTTAATTTATTACATGTATTTATGAAATCTACCTATTTTATAAAAACTTACTCTGTTGTTCGTGAAATAAAGACATAACGCTGATTAATGTCGTTCACATGTAGCTATGGTATGGATTAAATGCAGACAAGGGAAGTAACTTTTATTACGTACCAAATTCCGCGAATTCAAGAAACCGTGATCGTGTCAGATGAGAGAAAAACGTGAAAATTACAACCCGTGAAATTAATCCCCTATACAGTATAGTGAAAATGCATAAATTCTTTAAAATCTTCTCCTCTGCTTCTGGGTATTAAACCAATGTACTTAGTACTGTAAGCTCCCTGGGAATGGCCAAGCTTAAGTCGGGGATACTACAAAATAAATACTGGTAGTACTCATGTACTAAAATCCTTGTTCCTCTGGTTATAGGGAAAAAATAAGATTCGTCTTGGTCTCAACAATATTTATTATTCATAAATCAGCACTCATTTCAAAAAGGTACAATAATAAATTTTGGTGGCGTCTACCGTACAGGCTACTATTATAAAAAGAGGGGGGGGTGTATAATGGCTAAACTAGGATGATTCCCACAGTTAATTTCAATTAAATAGGTGTCCAGTGTGTTGGGAGATAATTGTCGATCATTTTCTCACCTGAAATCACAATTGTAATACTGTATAAAGCTACGATGAAAATATGGGCGGATCTTGGAATTGTCTCTTTGAAATGTACGCGCCTGACAACTCGGCAAATTATCTGTTTACATAATGAAATCGGCCCCTATATATAACCTTCGGAAAAGGGTCACATGACTAGATTCAACCAATAAAAATGCTGTCAACGACGTTCCACCAATCACGACAATGTACAACATCGTACAAAATGAAAATCGTGTCGTACTGTCGGACAAAATTGTCGTACAACTTGGATTATAAACAAACCCTGGAACTAACATGTGAAAAGACAACATAATCAATAAATATGGATAACAAGAGATGTGTCTATAGTGAGTAAGTAAACAGTTTATGTCAGAAACCTGTAAATTTCACATAAATAACTTTGCTGAGTATGCAGACGATATGGCGGATGGATAAAAACATAATGCAAGTTGTAGACATATGTAATCAGGAATAATAATGGCTAAAATGAATAGTAGAACCCACAATAATAATTAACATAATAAATAACAAGTATGCCCGTAATATAGCACGGATAATAAGTTAGGTAAAATACGAAACGATATACATAGCATGCACCGATATAAAGATGGCGGGCAGAATGTAAACAAGTGGCATGGCAGCGGATAATTCAAACTATTACAGCTAATCCAGACATGTAGAACTGCTAAGATAATGTCAGTTAACTCAAGAAATACGTGCAGATTTAAGATGAAAGGTAATTAATTCATGGCATGTAAAAATAAATACAAAATCTAACATTCTCGGCCAATGTTGTCACAACGTTTTGACACACGTGGAATATCATTACAAGTAAAGTCCACCCACCCAATAACTATTACACAGTACAACAAGTTAAGTTATAGACATCTGACAGGTCCTTACAGTACACAGTTATGATGAGGAAGGATGCTTCTTCCCAATTTGTGAATGTCATGGCCCCTTGTTCAGGGTTCTGGTGTTAGGGCGGGGCTCTAATGATTATATTGTGAAAATGCATTATTTCTTTGGAAATTCTTTTCCTTTGCTCCTGGGTAAGATGTTAATGATCTGGGTACATATTTATGATTAAGAAAGGTTCCTCTTTCAAAATGGTCCATTTTACGGCCGTTGGGTTAGGGGTACTACGGGGGGGGGGGGGGGGGGGTTAACATTATCTGAAAATAAAGTTATTCTTTGAAATCTACTCTCTGGTATTAATCAACCATTTATGATGAAATAGAATTTAAAACATATGTTAAAATTTTGAAATATGTAGCCCCAGGATCAGTGGTTCCTGTGGGTTGGGGTGCACAACTGGTGGTTATAAAGTGGACACTCTGATAATTACTCGGCGAGTCATCACAGCAGTTAGACACTGAAAATCTGTAATAATATAAAATAAGGAGAAAAATATTATTTATGCCCATCTTCCTGATACTCGCACTAAAGGTTGCTCTGTTTGATGTAATATTACCTTATCTGATAACAACACAACACCGTTTGAAGTTGAAAAAGGTCATTTATCATTAAATGACAATTTTGTAAAACTATTACAAAAATGAAAAAGTAGTTTGATAGATTTACATTAATAAACCTTCCAGTGATACCAATATCACTACATGCAAATTCCAAATAGATCAAAACATTACTGTATACAATATTTACATCAAAGGTGGGGTAAGGTAAAAATGCCTTACCTACTGAAAACAGAAATATGGAAAATTATTGTTAAATTACTCACATCAATTGAGAACACTATAAGTTTTTTTAACTATAAGGGAGAGGTGGGAGGGTTGTTCAAAATTAAAATTGTATTTCCATACAAATTTGGCGCCGACACTTTTTGTACTCAATCTGATACTGAGGCTGTTCCAAAGACAAGAACACGCTTGTCCCACTTTCAATACACAAGAAATGGGCATAAAACTATTTATGAACATAAATAGCATATGCGGTAAACATGAATATTTCTACTGAACAGGCAGAGATGATAATCTGAATTATAAAATAGTGATCAACTTACACGTTGCATACAAAAATCGCCAGCCGAATTTCTAGCAAATAAAATGTGCTAACTTCAGTAGAAATATTACCACATTCTGAGTCACATATTATGAAAAAGAAAAAAATAGTTGGCCCTAAAATAAAGATGTTAAATCCCCTCATCCCCTTTCTAGAAAGCAATACGAATAAGCTGGTCAAAAGTTCTTTAAATGTCTGCAAAATGGTACGTTGTTGTAAATAAAAAAATCATAATCTACAGGATACATGCTTATTTGTGTCTGAAAAAGGATAATTTACAAAATAAAATGAAAGTAAGGTACAATCTCAATCCTCTTTCAAGCCATATTATGTTTGTTACCCCCCTCCCTCCTCTCTAGAAGGCGATACTAATTAGCTAGTTAAAACTCATCGGAAGTCTGCAAATTTATGCAATATTATTGCACATTTTTTTTAAAAAGAAAAATGATAATCTACGGGATACATGCTTATTAATATGTTTTTGAAATGCGATAATTTACGAATTAAATTTATAATCAGTGTTGTGGTGAAACCTGGAAGATGAGTTTCGTTGGATATCAGTTAAGTGTGTTATACACTTGATGTGGTCAGAGCTAAAGAATTTGAAAGGTGTGATTAACAGTCATGGCCCCGGCCTTCCAGCTGTGATACAATATATTTTTTAAACAGGTGTGAACTCTTAACTGACCATATGAATGTTTCAAATCACAAGAAAACTTCTTTCTGCATAAACAAACTTTCAAGGCCACCTACATGTAGCGTCACGCGATTTTGATTGACAGGTGATGCACGAGGATTTCGTGCGTACAGCATGTACAGAGAATGAATTGATTGCTCAAAAGTTGTAAATGGAAATTAAATAGCATCATAGATTGATTAATTGTGACTGGCGATGTAAATAAAATGAAGAATTAAAATAAATACACAATTTGGAATCCAAATTTTACACCAAACTGTATAGGAAAAATCTTTGAAAATCTTCTTCTCGGGAACTACGAGGCCAGAAAAGCTGAAACTTGTGAGAAAGCATCCTGGGGTAGAGTAGATTTTAAATTAGCCAAATTTTGACCCGTGGGTTAGGGTGGAGTTATGATAGATATTATAAGGGGGAAATCTGGTAAAGAACAGCATGGTCAAAGCTACTCAGGTGAGCAATGTGGCCCATGGGCCTCTTGTTGCAAAATGCTACTTCTCCTACAATTTTGATCTGATTTCAGTTTAATTTGACACACAAGTAGATTACACTAAGATACATACTTTAGTGCATTGGTTTTTGATTTCAATGAACGATGTTGCCATTGTTACTAAAAATAGAAATTTTTGTGAAATTCTTTTAAAATGCTACTCCTTTTACAGCTTTGGTCCGATATCAATGTAATCTGGCAGACAAGTAGACTACACTAAGATACATGAATTAGTGCATAGGTTTTTTTACGCCCGTCTTAGGACGGGACTTATTATGTTATAGGCTTCATATTCGTCTGTTTGTCCAGCTGTCTGTCTGTACTTTTTTCAAAATGCTACTCCTCTTACAGTTTTGGTCTGATTTCAATACAACTTTGCAAACAAGTAGACTACACCAAGATAGGGTTGGATATCGGTACACGGTACCAGTACCGTACCGAATAGTTACTTCAAAAATACCGGTAAAATACCATTTCATTTAATACCGGTACTGATAACTGTATTTCTTAATCCTTAAAACATTGTTATACATTTAAATTTATTTTTTAAAATAGATTCCAGACTCGCTAAAATGGAATTCTCCGTGCATTGAAGAGTAGGCTAATTAACGACATCAGTACTAAGTAAGATACTTCCTTTCTACAGCCGATATTCGAGGGAAACCAATGCGTTTTAAAAAATATTTACATTAATCTTGTTTCAATTTTATTAATAGAAACTGATAGAAATTGTCAATTAAAAAGGCAAAACTTTGCGAATTTGTGATGTCATCTCTATTTCTCATTTTTCGTCGTTTAGTGCTACCAAGCAAAATGGCGACCGAATGAAGCGATCAGCTGTCATTTAGCAGAGAATTAGACGTTGATGTTTGTAATCTAATTTTTTATTTTATAGAGATTCAGATAATTTTTTTTGTTGATAATTTAATAAAAGGTTGAATTATAGAAATAGAATATATTTAACACATTTTTGACTATAATATTGAAAGTTGGTTATAAGCAGTGATAATTGAAAGCACATTTGTTATTAAAATGAACCCGGATTCTCATTCATCAAGGTATAGTACCGTACCGTTAAAAATACCGTATCGTTTAAAAAATACCGGTATGGTATCATACCGTTTCATCCTTAACGGTATCCAACCCTACACCAAGATACATAATTCTATTATCGATTTTTAATTTCGATGAAAGATGTTGACGTGGTTACTAAAATTAGAAGTTTCTCTGAAATGATTTAAAAGTGCTACACCTCCCATAGTTTTCACCTGATTTCAATATATTTTTGGCACAGAAGTAGACCACACTAAGATTCTTCTATCAGTTTTTGATTTTGATAAGCAATGTTGCGGAGGTTACTGAAAATAGAAATTTCTGTGAAATGCTTTTAAAATACTACTCCTCCCACAGTTTTTATCTGGTTTCAGTATAACTTGGCACACTAGTAGACTACACTAAGATAAATAACTCTCTTGATGGGATTTTGATTTCAATGAACAGTGTTGCCATGGTAACTAAAAATAGGTATTGAAATACTAAAAAAGTGCTATTCCAGGTACTGTTTTAGTCTGATTATAATATAATGTGACATGCAATAGATTGATTGATTGATATTGTTTAACGTCCCTTTCGAGAATTTTTCACTTATATGGAGACGTCACCGTATGTCGGTGAAGGGCTTCAAATTTTGACCTTTACTCGGCACTCAAGGCCATTGAGCAGTGAGAGATCTTTATCGTGCCAACGCCTGCTGCTGACACGGGGCCTCGGTTTTTAAGGTCTCATCCGAAGGACCCGCAACTTTCACTTCAATGTGCCGAGCGCATGGCGTAGGAACAGTTGCTACCCATTTTTTATCGACTTAGGTCAAGTCGCGGCCGAGATGCGAACTCACGACCTCCCGATCACGGAGCGAGCGCTCTACCGACTGAGCTACCGTGAACGGTGACATGCAATAGACAACAATGAGATAAATTATTGTCTTTTTTGTTTTAAGCTTTACTGGTCAGAGACCAGGTGTCTGTCTCCGTCTGTCTGTAATTAATTTTTCAAAATGTTACTCTTCCTTAAATCTCGAGGTGGCATCGATGTTTGATTTGTTTTCCGGCAAAATGCGTCTGTCTGTGGGAACTTCTGAAAATGAAAGTAAACGTAAGGGAACTAGGGTTATAATACATTAAATGATATGGCTGATCTTCTTGATAAATTACATTTGCCAAGCTATTTTGGTAGGAAAGATACTCCTTAACAAGTGTGAGGCTCAGTTTACTAAATCTGCACAATTTTTTTTTTTATGCAAGTCTGAAAATTAAGGAACTTGTAATTTATTTTGCACTACTTTCTTCTATCGATTCTAAAAATGATAAGTGGGTTGTACCCATATAGCTCTATGGGATAGACATTTTGATGCTATATCCATAAATTCTATCTGAATATGTTTTAACATAAATATTCTCCTAGGATTTAATAAGGATTTTTGTCGGGGATTCTTTAAAAAATCGCTAGTATATCTTTGAATTCGTTATATCCACGTTCATACTAAACAAGCTTTACTGTATTTTATTTTACTTTACCTTTCAACAGATTCTAGAGAATGCAACACAACATTGAAAAACTGTAGCGATCAGGGAAAATGTGTTTTCCGGAACCATGAAGCATCCTGTCTTTGTGATGAAGGTAAGGTACCGTATAACGGATATTTTCTGGAGTTATCCAATTTTTGTGGAATTTTGAAGATAGGACAAATCCGCAAAAATTACAATCGCAAAATATTTTTAATGTGCCTTCAGGTATTTTTTACATGCAAGTGTAATAAGTGGTGCGTATGTCTGGCAGAATTCTAATTCTCTGCGTACCAGACCCAGTTATATTATTTGAGACTCAAGGTTCTTAAAAATGATGAAGCAAGAAAATTTGGGTGACATCAAAACTCCGATAGCTGCAAACAAAATACAGCAGTTTCTCTTTCTTTCTCATTTTCCACCTTTCAGTCATGTATTATGTCTTTCCTTCTGAAGGGGAGACAAATTGTTTTTGTCAATTTTCTTCTTCCTCTCCATCCAAATTTTGACCAGGTCGTAACTTGAATACAGTTTGACCTGAAGACTTCATACTTGGAACATAGATAGATGACCTTGGGACGGAGTGCACGCCACCAAAATTTTTTATCTGTTTATAAGGTAAAGGTCAAATTTTCACATCAAAATAGAGTTTAATTCATAACTTGAGTACCTTTTGATATTAAGACTTCAAACTTGTAACATACATGTAGTTACTTTTTGAATTTTGCAGGCATTTGTTTTCAAATTG